>NC_142612.1:80627435-80644935 GCF_059453375.1 Lepisosteus platostomus
TCTGTGGTGTTTTGCTTTTGCTTGGATTTACTTTTTCATATTTATATTAGGAATTTATAGAGAACTTTACATGCATAGTAACTAGAATTTATGATAAGGTTTAAAAAGCAAACAGCTGTCTGTTGGGTTTCTCTCAGGTGACAGTATCAGAACTGTGTCAGAAACTTCATTTTAATTATGAGGAAGGATAAATCAGAAGCTCTTATTAGACTAAACAGGAGATCCACCCTTCTGATTAGGCTCATTAAAAATACAATGGACACATCATAACGAAAGCAGCTCAATTTTCTTATGAAAGCATGATACAGCTGCATACCCCAAGGTCTCAGACAGCCTGACCTCACTGCTATCCCTTAAACTGCTGGTATTGTCACTCTCTCCTCTTCTGTTCCATTTTTAACCATCCTCTTGACTGTCTTCATCTTTAACCTCTTACATAGAGTGCTGGGCTTCAATTATCTAATTGGACTTGAAGTCTGAAACACAAGGTCAGTATAATATTCGTTCTAAAGGCAGAAATACAATGCACTACCAAAAAAGTTAAAGCTAAAAAGAAACTGTAAATAAAATAAACCAGTTTCTTTTTTCCTTGTCTAATCTTTTTTTGTTCATATTTGTTAACATATTGCCTTCATACATCATGGTTTGGCTATCAGTCAGCTAAACACTTCAGTTTGTCTTCAGTGCCTTAGCTGAAATCTATTAAACTTACACACTAAGCACCTCAATGCAGCTCTCTAACAATTGAGCTATTCTTTGCAGATGATAGTGAGTTGACTCAAACTGCAATTTTAGCCTTAAGTTGCAATTCATAATGACAAGCTGCCCTTAAGTGATCTATTATCAGGTTACATTTTTATATTTGCTACAGGAAATCTATTAAACTTTCTATACATACATAACAATATATGTACAGGCACATGGCTTGTGAACTATTGACTTAAAAAAGAAAAAAGAAAACAAAATAATAATATGCCAAAACTATTGTGTTAAAAAAAAGAGAAGCATACATGGCACCTGTTTCTTTATTGCACCTACAGGTAGGTTCCTTTTCCTTTCAGAGATATTGGTTTCAGTGGTATATCTGATCGGATAAAGTCAGACACATTAGATAGCAGGTTAAGTGCCTCAAGCACAACTGGATACAGGCTTGAGCCTTATCTCACTATCAGTCAGTAAGACTAAACATCCTCATTCCTTGAAAACATTAAAGAAAAAAAATAATTGAGGTGGAACATGTGCAAGAAGAGTGTCTGGACTTTGAAGAGTATTTCACAAATCACATTCCATGCTTTAAAAAATGCAAAAAACGCCCACATTATTTCTGAATAATTGTGCTTGAACACAATGACTGCTGTTCACTTAAATACAAATTAGGGTTGAGAAAAACAAAAGGTAGGTATTCAGTAATTGGATACTGATGTATTATTGAACACAGTCACACTGGTAATGTTACTGCAGATCTGATCAGTAATATACAGGCATTACTGGTTGATTTTCATTCCAAAGTAAAATGTTCTACTTATTTTCAGATATAGCAATAGACAACGCTGTTAACAGTTGTTCTGTTAGTGCGTTGCTGCAGGGAGCTTGATGGTATCAGAAAGTACAAAACACCCCCCAGAACTCTCAGTATAGCTCAGCTGAGCAATGCTGTGTGGAACTTTCTCTTCTCCTCAGCACTCTATCTGCTGAACGGCCCTGAGTGCCTCATCCCATGCTACTTTGACAGCTCAGCACTGCACCTGTCTCACGTATAAGAAGAGAGGAGCACACAGAGAAGGGCATGGTTAGATACATCTCCTTCACATACTGTACTGTCATCACATTTCTCTTTACTTCCAGCTGTAATCTGCACATGGAGCTCTTCAAACAAATTCAAGTTAAAATGTTTCCAGTTTCCACAATGGACAGCTTGAATGTTCAGCTGCTTTTGTTACGCACATACCAGGCTTTTCATCCATGTACTGTATAGTTAAGTGCAAAAACATACTCTTCATGATTCAAAGTCAAAACATCTAAACTATTTGCAGGATTTAAACTTCACAACATTATCATTACACTTTCTGATTAGAAGAAAACAAGCAGGCGTAATGATAAATGTTTTATTGTCATAATTTGTACTTTTTAAGAGTAAAGTCCACCTCTCACAGTAGCAACATAAAGCAGTCAGACCTATCACTGTGCAGAGCACAGTCTTGCTCTAGAACTACAGAGATAGTTCTGTGAAGAAGGAAGCAAAGGTTTTTTTTAAAAAAACATGTGAGTGTATGGAACCATATTTACAGATGATAGCTAGATAATAAATCACATACATGTATCTGGTCTTAGTTCCTGTCACAGTGTAAGGGTCATCAAATAAGCCCATCTATATTCCTACATTGTACCTTTAGTATATAGTAATTGAACCTACCTATATATTAATACTAAACCTACAGTATAAATATAATATGTGCATAATTCTAAGAATGTTAACTACTGCAAAACTAAACTAACTGCTATAAGGAGCAGTTTATTGTTGATGGCTTGGTTAAACACACAGCTGTGATTCAGCAGAAACCAAAAGAAACTCAGGTACATTGAAACTTTGTCCCATGCTAATGTGCAATAAACATTATTTCTCATTAATTTACATATTTCTATAATTTCTTGATTTGTGTTTTGTGAAAATAAGGTCTATTTTCTTTATCGTAAAGCACATGGATAAAACAACATTTTATTCAATTTCCACTTGGATACAAAAGGTGTTGTTTTAAATTATCACTCATTGCTAATAATTAGAAAAGAACATCTGGCTTGTATTTGCACATCTTGGTTTGCTTGAGTTACACTGAATTCAAAAGAATATGAATGGAAATGTAAAGAACAGCAACACTGAACAGACATGCAACCCACTTGAAACAAGAGTGAAGTGACGAACTTCACTAACAGGATCACAAATTCATACTTACACGTGGTTACTTTTGCACATGATTAAAAAAAACTTTGAGATAACGACACATCCATTTGTAAATAATTAAATATTGTAACACTTTTTAATAATTTATAGAATAATCCACACATGGAACTCTTAAATGTATCTCTTGTGTATGTAAAATGAATTCAGTACACAAAAACAGAAATATCTACAAAGAAATTCGCATCAGGCAAACAGCCGGACCGACTGGACCGCAGTTTCTCTCTGCGTTCTAGAGCCCAGCAGAAAAACAAACTGTTTCTGTATCATATTCACCCAAGGCCACATGCTATTGTAAAGGTAAAAATCTGTTCTGTTATATATATATATTTCATTTTCTAAGCCCTGATAGAAAATAACTACTACAAGAAAAATGTTTTGAATGCAGCATTGGGTTTACAAATCATGGTATTTTGGAACAAATTAAGCATGGTATCTAAAAAGACAAGGTTTATTTTAAAACTCCTATATAAGAAAAGCACCAATGCATTGAAATGTTATGTTGTAATAAATTCTAAAGCACATTAACACCAATGGAAATGTCTACATATGTTAAATCTCTACTTATCTCTTTTGATTTTAGATAATTGAGGATGGCTTTGAAAAACAATAATGCAGATTTTCTTTTGTTATGTACAGTAGCTATGTTGCACACAGAATATTATTAAAGTATCATACTCTTCCTATGGCACCTCAGGATGATAACATGAATAATAGTCAAATTAAAATAGTTTGTATCAGTTGAACTTCACAAAATTGCATCAATTTCACTAAAATAATCTCACTAAAATAATTTGGTTAACTCGCATTGATATAAAATATTTATATGTCCCTTATTGAAGCAATGAGCAATAATAGGAAGCACTTTGGGGACATAGTATAGGACATTAATATCTTCTTTAAATAAGAACCTTCAAAATTATGTAAAAAAATATTTAATTGGATTTTATCATTATTAACCAACAAAATACCTGCCATATTAAAAATAATCAAGAATTGATGCCAAATGACATGAACAGTGATTTGCTGTCACTCTGCTTACTAGACAGTTATTCTCACCATCAGGCATACCAATGGTTTTGTTTACCAGCCAATTTGAATTAAAATAAAGCTTTGCTTCTGCTGACTGCACATCATTATCCATGAGACTATAATCCCACTAGCAAATCCTATAGCTTCCAGAGCCAGGCCCTTTGTTTGGGATTACTGAAAGCTTAGCCTATAACAAAGAGAAATGAGGCATTCCTCTCATCCTCTGTAATTAAGTGTGGAGAGTAATTTAGAAACTAACCAAGAAAGAAATACATCACAAGAAGGTAAATTTTGGATCTCCACATCAGACACGTCAGGCAGCAGAGACTTGTATTTCAGGTCACCACTGACTGCCATGCATCAATGTTTTACTTTTGACTTTATTGGACAACACATTTCAATAAAATGTCTACATTTTTTCTAAACACAGATATGTCTGTCTCTCGGATAGGTTAAAAAATTGGAATCCGGGGATATAACAAGAGTGTTAGCAAGCATGTGGAAAAATTGCCACCTCTAAACTCAAATGCAGTTGAAAGATGGGAATGCTGTGCTGTAGTGTTATACTGGGGACCTGATGCCAAACTGTACACACTGCTGTGTTCATTTTACTCAGCTGCCTGGAACCTCTTCTAAACAATTTTTAACAACCAGAATTCTTTTAGAAACCAAAATCTAACACTAGTGTTTGAACATTTATTTTTTCTTTTCCGTATTTTACCAATTTTCTAATTTGTTTAATTTGTGATTTCCTATGTTTTCTATGTAAGACATACTCAACACAAATTAAGCAAGTATTTCACATGGGTAACACATTCACAGATAAACATGTATGCCTTTGACAGTTAAAATTCCAGTTTGTAAAACTTTTCTTTTTATACTTTTTAAACAGGAACTTTCTTGTGTAAACTGAACTAACATAAAAACCTTGATTATAGCCCACATTCCTTGAAGAGAGAATGCATGTGATAACTCACTGAGAAATTTACTGTGCCATGCCATACAGATGAAAACAGTTGTATTTAGATGCAAAAGGATGTGAACATGCTAAATTCATTTCCGCAGTGAGGAAATTAGTACATCAGATTTACTTTCATTTTTTAAATCCCCACTCTTAAATTCCCATTTGAAAACACTACTGATGTATGTAACCAGACAAGAGAAAGGGTTTATTTGGCATTATATTGTGAATGAATTGTGAATCTCCATATTTTAATGGGTTACTTACTGGTAGAGAGCAATCCTAACTGTACAGAGGGGACGACCAAGAGTGCTGTGAAATAGCAGTCAGTGCTACAGTCTTTACTCCATACAGCCAAGCCAATACTGATCTCAGTTCTGTCAAATACAGTGGAGATGATGTGAAGAAAACTGCTTGTCTTGACAGGCCAATGAAGGGCACAACTGCATTCCAACGCTATAGTCCAGAAATACAAGCTGAGAAGTTATTCAGTGATAAGTTATTTGAGATAGTAGAGGCTGCTTAATTTTTTAAAAATGCTCCAGCACAGGCAATGGGAAGCTTTACCTTTTAATGCACTTTGTAAACCCTGCTTAATAATAGTGAATACTGATTTTTCCATTTGCCCAATACAACTCAAGACTACTGCATTCAGTAAGAGCTATAAATACTGGGTAAAAAGGAATCTTATAAAAAGGAAACAGTCTAGAGCAAGGGACAATTTTAAGATTTCAGTGTTTCAATAACAATATTTCGTGTTTAAAACAATTTAAAAACAATATTTAGTGTGTATTTGTAATGTAAAGAAGATTGATTATCTTCAGTTTACCAAAAATTTTAAACAATTTGAACAGGCTTAATTTGATTTGATCTGGTTGTGCCAAAAATTGCAGCAAATTTCAAAATCAGATAATGATTATAATTATTCAGAACATAAGAACAAAGGAGACATAGCCATTAGGCCCACCTAGGCTGTACGGGAGATATTAGCTATTTGATTCCACCCCATGATAAACCAGCCCCCTGTATGACCTGTTTGCACCATGTGACAATCAGATTGTTCCTAGGGAATCTGCCCTAGTACTTCATTAATCTGCATGGAAAAATAACAGACAAATATCTCAAAATATTTACTTTCAACTTTGTTGTTGAATTTATATATATGTGCAATATTTTATTTGTTGTATGCATTGTTTTATGATTTGTAAAACACAGTATATTTTCTTTTCTTGGCACATTGCTTATTTTGACTCCTGCTACGAATGTGCACTGGACATGACTCAATGGGAAACAGGCAACCTGTGTTTTGATGAACTGGTACTAAAAATGACGATACGCCAGTTACCTGCTTGCACTGAGATACTGTTTTAAAAACTGATGAGTTCACTGGGAGAGATTTGTCTTTGGGATACAACAAAAGAAAACAGGATTTGCAATTTCATAATTTGCACATTTTGGATGACTTTGAAGCAAAGAAGCATAAAACCTCTAATACATGAGCATTAAAGAAGTTCAGACCATGAGCTTCCTGCCCCCCAGACAAGCCATGAGTTGCTACCCATTTCTCTGCCCAGCACTTTATTTCTCCTGTTTAAACACTTGTTGTCGAATTTCACAACTAGTCAGTAAAAGGACAGAACCAGGCAGGAAATAAATCACGGGCGTCTGCTTGTCTGCGAAAAGCAAAGAAAAGCTTGATTTACACGGGTCTCCGACATCCATTCCCGCCAAGAAGGAATGGCAAGAACTCATGGGAAAGACTGCGTTGACCGTAAAGCAATGTCCTTAAAGTTAAAAAACCGAGCCCAAGTGTCTGCAACAGTTTGCAACATCTGCCATCCTTCTGTCTGAGTGCAAACTGCTGCCAAAGAGCACTCAGCTGGCAGGTCCTCCACCTCCTACTGTTAACATCTGCTGTGGTTAATGTTGCCATGTAACTCTTCGCTAGTAATAAATGCTAGTTAAATAACATTGTCGCACTCTGCCACCCATATCGCAGTGCCTTTGTGTATTTCATTATCTCGCTTAAAATCTTAACCTGGATCTGTTGCATCTCTATGATTTCTGCTTAATGTTATCTTTTTAATGATGCAAAACAGCAATCCATTCAGAGATCCCACATTGCTTATAATTAAGCGGAGTTTGATAAATGTTTTAAAAATTCTTAAATTGTGTTGGAATCTATTTATTTTTAAAAAAATGTCTAAGACTTGTCGACTTCTCACTCATTTCTCCTTGTCTAAAAAGGGAAGAAGAGAAAAAAGGGGGTTTACAGAATATAATTAGGGAGCTGGTGAGTTTTATTGAAATACCTCAGAACCTATTTAATTCAAATTATAAATTGAACCTATTTGTTTACCTGAAAGCTGTTTGATTATTCAGCATTCTTTTATTTTTCCCTCTCTGTCTTAAACATGATAATTAGCTAATTTAGAGAATAATTCTTACTTTTCAAATGCAGGTTGTGTGACATGATCACAATAAGTGACTATGGCAACGGCCTGGAAGTGTAACTGAAAAGCACATATTCCTACAAGTTCCTAGCAGTGCTAACAGTGCATAAAATATCAGGAAAAAGAAGAAGCATGGGCTCCCAAGAAGTCAAAATGTCAAAAAAAGTCAACTGTTCCTGGAGAACAATGGCTGTTCCCTGTTTTGACAAGGTATTGTCCTCCAGATATTTAAGCCCAGCAGTGACACACATCTCCTCTAAGCTGACTTCTTCTCTAATGCAGTCCTGGTGGAGCACCCCAATTTCACTATTGATGTTTTCGTAAAATCAATAAAAATGAGCATGGAGTCCATACACCATTTGGCAGCTCCATCTTGTGGTGTCTTCTTCGGAGAGTATGGTATATACAATGGAGCAGCCAAGCACATGTAATTTCAGGCAAATCTGAAGCACTCCTGCATTGATTTTTTCTCTTTCCTGACTTTTTAGCCTCTGGTCATTAAAAGCACAAAAAAATCTTAATCATACACTGTGTTAATGTATGGGCCACAATAGTCAATTTTATTCCCCCTGGTAATGTCTCTGTGATTTTTTTTCTACTTTTACCTTAAAAGTATTTTTTTTTTAGGTCAACATCCTTCTGCTTTTCAAGACAGCAGAATAAGCTCAAACTTCAACAAAGACAAGATTTTTGTTGTTAGAAGCATAATGACTGGATGATTTAATTCATACAGTATATATCCACACTGTCTTCAATATTTCTTTGTTGACAAATTGCTAGTTTATAGCATTAAAGGTACTGTAGGTTATGCTTTTCATTTTTTACGTTATCGAAAACAAATGTTCTGCATATCTGTCAAACAACTGGTAAGATTATAGGGCATGAAGAGCTAAGAAATCTGTAAATTAACACCAGGTGCATCACCAGGCATTTGAAGCTTTGTAATATTTACAAGAACTGCCACACCCCTCGATCCACAAATGTCAAATGGTGTTCTTCACATAAATATATGTATCATAAAGCTGAGTAAATTTTCTCTGAGGCAAAACAGAGAATTAAAAGTATGTGAGTTTAGATATGGATTTTCAATTCATGGAAAACTATGAAATATGAAATGGGAAGCTACACTCCAGACTGTGTCTCTGCCATATTCTAACCTATAGCTTGATATATCATGTAGGGACGTGCATGCAGGAAAGGTTAGCAAGCTTGATATACTGCAAGATATGAAAAATGCAATATAAAAATACTATATAAAACTGTTTACAATCCCTGCAATACATTAGCTGTAAAAAGCACATTGATCAGACACTTAAAATCTGCAACGCTCTCTACTACAATTGTTAACCATCCCATGGTCAATGAATCAATTGCAGCACTGCCTCACAATGAATGACTAATTATAAAAATCACACTCCTGATTTTAAGTTTTTTTCTTCATAAGTGTCAGTGGATCAATAGATTAATTTGGGTAAATTCTGAGTGATCAGAAATTGCAGCGCTTAGCTGCGTATAAAAAGAAAAGAATAACGGCTGTTTTTCATGGATTAAACTGCATGCTGTGGTATGGCCTGATGATTTTGCTGAGTCTCGAAAGCGTCTTGCTTGATCTTTGCAAATTTGAATGAGCTGCTCTTACCCGATAGCTTGAGAAAACAACACAAAGTGGAAATAAAGATGCTACCAAATACAATGCTTCTTGCAGAGCATGACAATGTAGTGGAGTTAAACCCCTGTATAAAAGTAATGCATTACACTGCACTTCCTGCCCGTCAAGCGAATAAACCAGGACTGAAAGGGATGCTATTACTATCAAGCATCTTATTAAATAATCCAAGCATATCCAGAACTTGTGCATGTTACATTTACTGAACCTGTATTTTTTTGTTTACCAAAAGTATTATTTACACCAAAGCTCCATAACCTCTTGTGGCATGTATGTCACCCTCTCTCTTAAAGCCTTTAGCCCTTGTGTGCTTATCTACTTCAGTCAAATGTATTTCTTATCGAAAAGTGAGTGAGCAGCCTGACAATACGCTGTTATCAAATTTCTTCAGCTGAGTCCCCATGTCATTCAGCAACTCAGATGGGCTCGTGTTTGATTGATGGATGGGTTTCGAACAAATAAAAACTAGGATCAACAGCTTTGCACCTCTCTCGCCATCAGAGACCCAAGCAAAAACATTCCTCTATAACAAAGACAGGATTAGAGATGCATTAGCTCTCCATCGACCACAACCCTTCTAGTCCCATCAATACTTTGCACATAATAACCTGAAGCTATGATAAGGAAACAAAAGAAGAGAAAGGAACAGGAGAAAACAAATCAATGGGAGCAGGGGAAAGTTTGAAAGACACACTGTCAAATTGAAGAAGAATTTCAGGCGGGCTGCCAGGATAATGGCCCTGACAAGAGCACAATGACTGGCCCAGGTTCGCCAGCGAGCTTCTGCGATGCCTCTGTAGATGGAGGTAGCAGATACTGCCAGTGAAGAAGGTGTACATGCGCCACACGGATGGTACAAGGACAGCATCCCCCACTGCTCTGGAGTCTACACCTTGCTCTGGCTACAAGATTAGCCATCCTTCTGCCATACTGAGCCAAACCTTTATATTTAATTAAAGCATACAAAACTGTGAAATAAATGACCCTGCAACACGCGAAAGCACTGCACTACATTTATTTGTCACAGTTATTTTCATTTGCTCAAAGTTCCACATACAGTATGACAAAAACTGGGCAACAGTTAAAAAAGGGAAGTAGGTTAAGCTGGCATTCCTATGTGAACACTTTGCTGTCCACTCTGCCCTACCTAAACCCTGTCAATTTCACACTGGCGTTTGACACCGTACATCACCACTAAAAACAACCTGGAATCCTGACTTGACTTCACACAACAAGCTATACAGTGAAGCAGCATTATCTTTGTCACAGCTTTTTTCATGTTGGTCTGAAAAGTAAAAGCATAGGATAGAATATTATATGATATACTACTTCTTAACAAATGAATTAAATTAATCCAAATTTAGAAAAATCCAAGCTTTGTTCTGAACAATATTTATGCAATTGTGATTTTAATTGGCCGTCCCATCTGTCTCTCGCTAATGAGTGTAGAAATCAGAGAAACCCAATGTAATTGGCTCAGAGTTCCTAATGAATTAATTAATTTCACCCCTGTTTTACCTAACCTTTAATATGCACACCCTTTATGGTCGAGCAACAGGGCAGACAGAGAAAAGTGGAAATAAATAAATAATGAAGAATGAGAGCTGGAAAATTAATGAGAAATGAGAAAGGAGTCAATGCATGTTCTGTCTGTAGAGGGCTGACACAAAAAGATACAATAAACCCATGAACAAACACAGTCACTTAAAAATAGCTGGGAAACAGTGGGCAAATTCAATTACAGAAGTAATTAGAAGATACAGGGCAAGGCAGCCTTTTGGGGCTGTGCCAGAAAACATGAATTAATAAGAGTGAATAGAAGGAGGCTGGTGTAGTAATTAAGAGGCAATCACCTATGTCAATGAATGCCTAAAAACAGGATGGAAAACTATTAATTCAGTGATCAAAAATATTTTTTTAAGATGATTAATACAGCAAATTCATTTAAAAAGACTAATTTCTGGAAAGATATCAAGACAATTGCACATTATGTGCTCCTGCTGGCATTTATATTGCTAATTAAATTTGATAATTTGCCAAGGCATTTTAAATTATCTGTAAAACAGCAAAGACAGCATTTACTAAACATTCTGTGTGTGGCAGTGGCAACTGCTTATTGCATTAAAAAGATCCTCTTCAAAGCAAACTTTAACTGCAAGAAACCTCAATTTTAAAATACGTCAATTTCATTATCTTATCAATTATGATTGAATCACATCATCCTGATTATTATTTATATACTGTACATACATTAGGCACACGCTTTAAGTTAACCTAGTCTGCTAAATAAATATTGTATAAGTAAACAAGTCCTGTTAATGATTCAGTGAATTTTATATGGGATAGTAATGTAAGTTATATTAAAATCAAAAAGCTCAAGTTTTACAATGTAGTACTGACTGTATTTTATGGAGACAGTATCCTAAACAAATTAAGAGACTGCAGTTTTGGTTTAGCTTGTATTGTTCTACTTACTGTATTTCTTTTTATAATCAGTACTATGGAAGTCCTAAAAAATTACATCATAAGAAAATGTGCTAGGAAAGTTTCACAGCTTCACTTCTCAATGTCTCTCAGAAAAAACAAGAATGAGTCCAAGAACACAAAGTGCAAACATCTAAAGAGAAATAAACATGTCACATCTGAATTTATAGTGGTATGATTATAACTACCTACATGCAAATAAAATAAACTGCATTTGTGTGAAGAAGAATAAATATCCTTTCGTTCTGGTTTTCTTTGAGCAAGGGGTTCTGTGATAATTAACCTTGAGCTTTGTTATCCTCCTTATCATATTTAAATTTGATGATTTCAGAAACTAGAAATTAAAATATGGTTTATGCTGTGCAACTATTAGAAAACTGAATTTCAAGTTAAAGATCTTTAAGAGGGATTATTATTTCTTAAAAAGGAGGGATTTCCATATTGAATACACAAAATTTACATATTCATATTTGTTAGCCAGTAGAGCCACTTTATTACAGATGTGGGAGCCAAATTCCACTTAATATTATCCTGCTTTGAATCAGGAGGAATAAAAGAGCAATAGCCTGAGGGGAAGGATAACACTAATGTGCTTTCAATTTTCAAAGGAACACTACTCCTTTATTTACACTATAAGGTATATCATCTACCACTGTCTGCAATTTGTGAAGTGGAGGGACAGAGGGTCTATGTAGTTCACGTTTTCCAGTTACAATAATCAGTGCAATGGGGTAAATTCAAAAAAGCTGCCCAGGGTCTATATTTAGATCTTTTCTGTATGTGTGTTTTATATTGAAATGCAGTTGCCCTTATTCTACTTTATACTGTATTTGTCTTTCACTAATTTCTCACATCTTTCTCCTACAGCTAAATAGAGCAGAAGACTGCGCTGCATAGTGTAACTTTTCTTGGTTTCATATTGTTTACAGTTAAGAAATTACATTTTCAATGTAGAGTCTTATTTTATAAAATATGCAGCCAAATAATTAAATAATTGTAGTGAAAAGTGCTCCTTCTGGTATTATAGAAAAGGTCATATACACATATGTACTATAACATTATGTACATCACAAATAGTATCAGGCTTTTTAGGAACCATAAGCCTATAGTTTTTAATTAAGTTTAATTTAGTTTTAATTCCATGAACTCCTGAAGAGTGTAAAGGATCTGTTTAAATCACAGTCTGATTTATGAACAGCAGGACCCTCTACAAATGTTTAACCCAGTTTGAAAATAGAACATGCAAGTTTTCATTTTTGGCATTACACATTTTTGCTGGTGCTTTGTTTAAATGTTGTGAAGATTTCAGGAGTGACAGCAGTCCTTTGATTTGTGACAGAAGGATCTCTGTAGTATCAGGTGGGGAAGAGGAAAGGAAAAGATGAACTCAAAACACTTTTCATTTCTTGTCCCAGGAGCAGGTGCAGACAAGGCCCCTATCTTCTCCCAACAGTTTTCACATCTGGCTCTGGGTGCACAGAAACTGACAGATGTTGTAGCATCTGCAGCAAAGAAAAATACCTATAGCTAAGATAATTGTTTATAACCTGTATTATACATGTTCAAAACTCATAAAACCAATTAATATTAAGATTGTTTTTATGTATTAATGCTTTTGTAATAAATACCTGACTGTTAGATGTTTTTATTCATTTTTTATTTTCACGGCTTCACTCTTGATTCTATAATTTGTCTTCTAGTGAACAGAAGCACCACTGAAGAAAACGACAAAATCAGAGGATGGGTGCTTCGGCTAAATCTTAAACTGAGTCTCTATAAACTGATTATTTTACTTGATTTTGGTTCCTTGGCTCATTGATTAATTTTAGAATACATTTTTTACACTGTTTTTATAAAGCCTAACTATGTTCAGACTACAGCCCCTCATATTCTGCCAGCTTCTTAGAAAGCAAGAAGGCACATGCGTGCTCATCTTCTTCTTGTTCTCCGAACACGTGGCACTGGCATGTCAACTGGAACGTGGACAAAGCACTCACTGACGGAACCACAAGCTCACAGACATTCACCTGCCATTCTCCAGCATGTTCTTTAGCTCACATTGAAGTTTGAGCTCTGTATAGCCTGTCTGTGTTATAGGCTATAAGGTTAACTGCATTGTTTCTTTGAAAAAAGCAAACAGCAGGAACAACTGTGTCCTTGTTTTTTTCTCCTCATATAAATAAATCAGATGGAAACATTTCACCCACTCAGCCACCCTTTGTATTTTTTAATCTCCTTCTTTGACATGTCCTTGATGGGCTTCTGCCAGCACTGTAGGGTCAGGCATCTTCAGGGTGCACAATGGAAGGAACGATGAGCTCTCACTTCAGCTGAAAGCTCTGGGCAGTCCTGTTACACATGTGCTCCCCCACCGAACAGTGAGGGTTTTTGTCTGCTCACCCACCACAGTCACCTCCAACCCTCTTTTCTCTTCCAAGCTAAACTGCAGCTCCCAGCTTCTTCCTCCTAAAGCTTGCTACATGTTCCTCATTTTATGTCATTTTAACTGACAATGGTTGTAATATTAACCCAATAGGGGCTTTATTAATCATAAAACTGAGTAACAACTTTATGATTATGATATGGAATCATTGTCGTGAAACAGAAGGTAAGGCATTCTCTGGACACTACTCATCTGACTGAGAACTGTTTTAGTTTGTTGTTTTCAGCTTCAGATATGGCTACATCAGAGACCTGTTCACGTTTCTCTTGTCTGCCTTCAGTCTCTGACACTGCAGATGCCCTCAGATTATTTTTTTCTCCCTTGTCTATCACGTTATTTCTGCATCCAGCTATAATCTTAGGGTCTCCCTGACAACAATTCCCTATTCATGTACCACATACTGAGCTTGTTTACTTTTCTTCAACTGCTGTCTCTGCCTTATTTTCCCTCTGCTTTGTGTTTCTTCAACTTAAAATTCGAACCTAAAATAAATGCACTAACTCTATGTGTTCTGATAACTTCAGATGTCCAAAATAATATTTTCTCAAAAGCTTTCCACTTCTCCATGAGAGATATTTTTGACTATCAAAATATTTCTGCAAGCCACAGAAATTTGAAAGCAACACCTTGAGAGAACAATAACACTGGAAAGAACAGTACCATGTTGTACCACATCTCGTCTCCTTGGAGGAAGGGTAACTGGTCACATTCTGATATGAGTCTGACATTTTCATGAGTCTGTTCTTGGAGTGTGCCTGACTGCTTTTGAACCTCCCGAATTCTGAAATCAGCATCTTCATTCTTCAATGGATAAGTTCTTGTTGGCTTCACAGGCAAAAGATTTCAGCAGTGAAAACTGGTCAGCTGTTTTTGACCTCCGCTTTTTGAAACTTTGCTGATGAAACTTTTCCTAACAATGAATAAAGGACTACAAGATAAAAAGGGTTTGGTGACACAAAAAAAGTAGTAATCAAAAGCAGAGTTAATACTTTCTTTTAGGTTTAGAGTGGTAGACTAACCACACTGAAAATGTGGTTACATTTGCTTGCATGTAGTAATGGTAGCAATATAAGGGTATATGTATTACAGTGTGAAAGACTGAGAGTGATGTACAGGAAAGATTAATTAGTGAAAATAAGATATTCTGACATCACTTTTATGTACACTGCAGAATCACATTTGATAATACCAGCACAGTACTACTGAAATCTGTGGTGCATGATAAAGTAACTATTGTTTCCCTTCACTATTCACTAATTCATATTTAGCTTTATGCTCCTCTTCTGCAGGTTGTGAATTTTACACACACTGCAAATCCACACAATTCCAGTAACACTGCCAACTTCGTAATTGTTTGCTCTCACCTACTACGTAATGTGATTGGTGACAGTGCTTGACCAGTCACCACAGCAGAGAAAATGGGAATAAGACAGTTTACCACAATTACAGATGTTCTCCTTTCTATTGCCACACTTTCTTTTTAAAGCTTGGTGAGAATAAGGTCACTTTCTATGCATACAGAATGAGCACTTAGGTGTCGCCACCACTGCTGCCAGCAAGCACTTGGTCCCAACAGCTTCTCTACATGTTCTTGCACACTGCTGAAGCTTTTTTATAGTAGAGTCATTCAACGTTTCTGATTTTTTCACAGTAAATTAATTTCCAAATGCTAGGATTTATTCCTTAGGAATAAATGTACGTATGGCTCAAAGGAGTGTGTGAATGTGCATTGAATTCCTCTTTGAACATTATAAACTGTAGAAAGCTGCTGATAGCTGGTCCAAGCCCAGGTCAGAGCATGTGAGAGATTACTTTTTGAAACCTGTCCAGGGTGCACAGCAAAATAAGGGGATCTGTGCTCTCAGCCCTGAGGATAGATGTTCACATCACAAGAACTACCTCTGCAAATTGCACTTATTGAACAGTTAATTTGGCAGCCTCAGTTCTGAGATGCTAAAAGGAAGGAGGATGTGAAGCGAATGAACACAAAGCTGGTGGAGACAAAGGCTGCTCCTCTGAGGTTCGGCCAGTGCAGTGCTGCTGGGACAGGAGAGAAAGCTGCCTGGACTGCGGCTCCGTGCCCTGCACTATCAGGCCTCTTCAGCTCTCCATTGTCTCCTCTCCAGCTGCTTAACGAACACTGGAACGGCCAGGCAGCAGGTCTATCTGAGCATCGCGCTGCTGTAACATTCCCAGGACCAAAGACAGCAAAATCACACTTTTTACAGAAAGCCTAGATCTATAGAAGACAGGCCCCAGATGCTTTCAAATGCACTTCAGTATAAATGGCTTATTTCTTTTTTACTAGTAGTATTAGTTTATAATGAAAATGATATCAGTGGTGTATGTTAGTCCTTAATATAAGTCAAATCTTTCTAATGGATGAAAAGAACATTTGATGTCTGATTCTTTTGTGTCCAATAGAGTCTTGAGTTTTTTTCCCTCTATTTTACCAGCTAAGTCAATGTAGAGCAAATTCTTATTTGCAACGACAGCCTGCAGCACCACTTACACAGCTGGGTATTTCCTATAGCAATCCGGCTGAGGCACACTGCTGAAGGGAAGAGCAGCACTCTGCCGGGAATGGGATCGCTCACCCATCCAGTGCAGAGGCAGACCCTTGCTCCCACCCCATCTCACTCTGCTGACTTCAGTGGGTGTCAGCCTTGGTCTTGCAAAGCCTGGAAAACCTGTACTGTATGTATAACCAACCGTACAACACACATACATCAGCTGTCTACAGACAGAAACAGGTACAAATACAAGAATAATTATTGTGTTATGGATGTTTTTTTTAAGTACAGTATGGGCAATGATATGAATGTGATTTCCAAGCTGTCTTTAAAGGGACTCAAATTAACTGAATTTTCAAAGCTTCGGGTAAAAACTGGTTGCTGACTTTGACAGCTCCCTTTCTGCCTCAAACGAGTCAGATTCCAGTTAAGAAAACACAATAAACCACCACACTGTATCAGAACATAATTATATTCAATGACAGGTGATTTATATTCCACCTTAAAACAAGCAGTTATAAAATCATTATAAATTACGTATTAGTATGTAATATTAATGAAAATCTGACATGTTCTGGAAAATTTATTTTTGTTAGTATTCTGTTACTTTGAATAAGTTCTTCAGATGTTTTATAAATACTCTACTTATATATTATTTCTTCTCTTGCTTAGGTTTCATTTAGTCTAGAAACAAGTTTTACGTTGTCTTGAGCTAGATAACAGCCACATATGTGACCTAACTAAATATCTGCATTCAGAAAAGGAGATAACGAAGGAGATGTGCTTTTTGGAGCGAGTGTTACAGAATGATAAAAGAAATTCCATTTACTGTCCATAAGGCTGACTGTCAAACTTCTCTAGAAACATCAGTCCAGTATAAAAATGTCATTTCCATCCATAGCCTTTTGTTGCTGCATTCAGAGTGAGTGTATGTAATGGCTAAAATGAAAGACAGAATGGATTAAGAAGAAGAGAAAAAGAAAAGAGAAAAG
>NC_142612.1:80649935-80714935 GCF_059453375.1 Lepisosteus platostomus
ACTACCAAATAGTATGCATTTGAAAATCTCTGCATACATGTTAGAACTGAAGAGCTATACGTCACATGCAAGGCCTTTCTAATTCACTACAAAAGATGTTTAAATAAAGTTGTTTGCATCGTGTTATAGGACTCACCCATGGCAGAGCATGGTTTAGTACATTTCTAAAATAAATTTGTAGAAGATCTGAAATATGTTATGTCCAAATTTGTTCTGAGTGTGGTGCTAAATAACATTTAACAGAAATAATTATTCTGTTTCAATAATGTTTTAACCACGATAATCTATAATATATAACATGCCCAACACTTCCTTTTTAAAATATAAACATTAAAAGTATTTTTTTAGCTTATTGTGTGATGAAATTGACATTTTCAAACATTTTTTCATTTTAAAAATTATAAGAAAAACCATGCTGAAATCATGTAAGTTGGTTGAGTGGTCACTCAATTATTAAGATTTACCTTGAAATGTCATTCAACACTAAATTTTTAATTTTACATGAAATTTCAAAGATGAACATGAAAAAACAGAATTAATATATTGTATGATATGACTGTGTCTTTTTCCTCAAATTCCAGATTAGCCAAGTCTAATAAACTAATGTCTTATATGACAAATGAATATCCCTCATATAGTTCGATTTGGATTGGATTAGCACATACAATATCTAAGGCATCATTGCTGATCAAGTGGTTTCAGCACACTAATCCACTTAGCGCATGTGTGCAAATGTCTCTTGACTTTGTGAACTGTTCAAATGGCAACACGACGAGCGGAGCGCCAGTGTTGCTTCAATTTCATTACTGTCTTAATTTCTTAAATTCACAAATTGTAAGTAATCTTCTGCAGTAACACGATGAAATGCTGCACTGTGGAAACATCAGAAATATGTTATGGAGAAAGCTGCTGTCTGTGATGGTCTTCTTATCCTATCAGGATAACCATTCCAAGCCAGCAAGAAGAACGAGAGCCCAGCCCATCACAAGCAGCACCCACTGGACAGATCACGACATAGGGATGAGAGTATCCAAGCATGGTCCACACACAGGGCCAGGCTTGTGGTGTCTCTCAGAGCAAGCAGGATAAAGAGTAACCCTGCCCTCCCACTGCCTTGCTGTCCAGCCGGACTTAAACTGGGCCATGTAGCCCCAGAGCAGCTTAAATAATGTCTGTAATATATTTCCAGAGCCCTTTTCCCACTCTGGGGCACGATGTTCTGTACAGACTACTTAATTTATCTGTATATATTATATATATATATAAATCAAAAGCAGAAGAGCAAAACAAATGTTGGTTCCTTAGGCCCCATGCTGTTCCTCTCTATTCTGTTTGCTTTAATTGTTCGCACACTGGAAGAATACATAAATAGGTGGCTCAGTGTTCGGCCATGATGAAGACTCTATTTTTAGTGGCAGAATCCACAATTGCTACTTGTTTCATGTTACCATGGAAATCATCCTCAATGTCTATGATTACATTTTTCTTAGGCACTGCTCTGTGGAAGTACACCAGAAGACTGACTTTGTTTGGCTTCAAAATCCTCCATTTCCCTCTCCACCACCATCAACAACATGACCTTCATTTTGTTACATTTATATAACGAGAACATTAAGACAGCTTTTGAAATTTGATGCTTTCAAGGATTTACTTTTGCTGCTGCGACATTTTGGACCCCATATTTTCACAATTTAAAAAGGCATATGGATGAGTGCTAAAGAAAACACAGGGACAATCCAAAAACAATAATTTCATAAGTAATCATTACTAATAAAGCATTTGACATTGAGAGTAGAAATCTTTTTATCAATCTCACATTGGCACTATAAATATTTAAGCTAATATCCATACAACAATAATTGTACAGCACAATGAAAAAATGTAGAAAGGTGATAACATTGAGAAATATAGTAAATTTTCAAAGTTATGATTACCTATAGATAATAATATTAATGTTTTTTTAAGTATTAAATTATATAATAGATTATTCTCCAGGAGATGTAAAAGTGAGGGTTATATTTAACAATACCATCTGCTTGGTTGTATCATTAATCTTTCAGAAATGTGTTAATAACCCTCCACAAATCTACTTCTTGTGAATCAGTATAGACAGTACTGGAAGCCAAGGCGAGGATGATAATGCCAGCAGCCATATCACTCATCATGCAACTCACAACTGGCAACCCATTGAACCTAAGCAGGTGTGAGCCTGGTCAGTGCCTGCATGGGAGACCTCCTGGGAAAAACTAAGGTTGCTGCTGGAAGAGGTGTTAGTGGGGCCAGCAGGGGGCGCTCACCCTGCGGTCCATGTGGGTCCTAATGCCCCAGTATAGTGACGGGGACACTATACTGTAAACAGGCGCCGTCCTTCGGATGAAATGTAAAACCGAGGTTTCTCGAAAAGAGTAGGGGTGTAACCCCAGCGTCCTGGCCAAATTTCCCATTGGCCCTTACCAATTATGGCCTCCTAATAATCCCCATCTATGAATTGGCTACATTACTCTGCTCTCCTCCCCACTGATGTGTGGCGAGCATTCTGGTGCACTATGGCTGCCGTTGCATCATCCAGGCGGATGCTGCACATTGGTGGTGGAGGGGAGTCCCCGTTACCTGTAAAGCGCTTTGAGTGGAGTGTCCAGAAAAGCGCTATATAAGTGTAAGCAATTATTATTATAACAGTGAGACAGCACAACTAGGTGTGCTCCATCAGTCACTGCCCTTTGCAGACTCGGCTCCACAGCATCGTCACAGACTGCTTCTCCAGGCTTTCAGGCAAACACTGCAGGTCAGCTTCAGTGTTTATTGTTTTACGCACCATTTTGCTTTACCAAAGGTGACTTCAAGGAGATAGTCGCAAAACATTGTACATATCTTTCCTTTCATTAAGAGAAGACATTTAAAAATAGTGGAAGAGCTCCAAGAAAAACACATCAGTAAGAGCTTGGCAGACAGGGTAAAAGAAGAACTAGGTTTTAAACATGACGTGAAATTAAATCTATCTTTTTGCATTGTTGTAGGATGCTTACTTCTTCAAAGAAAAGCTCTCACCATCTGTATCATTGAAATATTAATTTCAAGCTTTTTTGGATATCTTTTTTGCCAAAGTCCAACCTTTGAATATCTCTGACACAAACCATAGAAATGAACAAGAAATGAGGTAGATAATTTCATCTCTACATTGGGTAAAGGGATTGATTTTTCACAATTAAATAAACTTTACAATGCTGAGATGTTCAAATTAAATTAATTAATTAATTCAATTTATCAAATGCTATTTAGAAGTACCTACTTTTCTTCTTAGTCAAAAACTTTATTATTAAGATTATCCAGTACACATAGATTATTATTATTATTATTTTGAACATCGAAATTTAAAGAAAAATCAGCAGCAATTTTTCATTAGATTTTCCCACAAGTACTCTTAATGTTTAATGTGAATACACAATAATTACATCATATTAACATATTCTAGAGCCGGAGTCTCAGCAGCACCTGGGCACCACATGAGACCTCCACGCTTCTTTGGGAAATGTGATTACGAGCACAGGAGAGCAAGGTGCTTAGCATGTCAGCTCAGGCACCAGAGGCACACTTTGTCACCTCCCTGTAAAGATCCTCTTTCTGAATAAGCAAGTTCCTGTTGTGAAATAAATGCCTACATTGTTTCCCTCTGTGTAAATCTGTTTCTAAACATGGATAAGTCTTGCCTTAAGGAAACAGTGCTGGAACCTAGTCAGGGATCTGTCTTTTTCCATCCAGTAAAACGGCACTATCAGAACACATTAAAACTTACAGAGAAATTCACCACATCATGATGATATACATACCTTGCTAAAAACATAATAGTTCTAATAGGTAAACTTTTCTTTAATGCACTCTTTATTCTTAGAGTTTAAAACAAAATATTGGTTAATAAGGAAGTGAAGAGAATGTTTACTGAGAGCATCATTGTTAAATGACAAATTATTTTGCTTAATTGCTTCATGTTATTCCATTACAAAACATTATCTGCATAACTCTTGTGTTTACTAAGTAAACAGCTTAGTACAGAAAGTTAACAGCTTTCAGAACTGATCCAAGGTGGTGTCACATCATTAATGATATACTACTGAGTCGAGACCAGACAAGTTAATCCAATGACCTATTCATGGCAGAATAAATAAGAATAATGTAATCATATGTCATGTGTAAACATATTGTGGCCGCTTTCAATTAGTGAGGATTTTGGAGTAACCTGATACACTATGTGTGTTAAGTTGTGTCAGCAGGCCTCAGAACTGGAAAAAAAGATAAAAAAATAAGAACTAACAAAAGAATAGGCCACTGTTGCCTATTTCTGTCATTTAAAGGTTTTGTATAATTCAATTAGTTACCTAACATAATGGGATATATGCAGTGTATATAGTCTATGTCACTGTGTGTCTAGGCTGCATTGCCTTGAAATAGAAGTTTATTTTTGCAAGAGGATGTTGTTACAATGTCAATTTTTTCTGTGAACTGTGGAAAACAGTGAGATCCAAAGGCGTGGATAATTTGATGTAAATTTGTTGACATAAGGAGCTCTTACTCCTTTTGCTAAAGTAAGCTGTTAAAACTGTAGCTGCATAGTGTAAAGATCCAGTAGATGATATTCAACACTTCCCTGTGTGAAACCTCACACTGATGATGTTCTAGTATCAGCAGAGCTCCAGGAGTGCCTACAGTGTTTACTGTTTTATTGAGGTAACTTTAAACCCTTGTCTTTGAAGACAGAGCTCATCTGATGGAATAATAAGAGCATACAAAATTTTACTTCTAGTAATAATAGTGGCAACTTGTAACTGAAATAAAAACTAGTTGATACTGCTCACAAAGATACCCTTAAGTTAAATTAATAATTACAGTTTAAAGTATATGTTCTTCTACAGTCTTTATTACCTATTAAGCACACACTGTTTGTGTGTTAAGGACTGATATTAAACTCTGTTTTTATCATAATAAAGGTATGTCTTGAAATATATGTGGATTCCTTTTAAAAGTCCAAATACGTTTATGGAGAAAAACACCGTTAAAAATGAAAAAAGTTACAAATGAAGTTAATTGAATACACCAGTCTATTCATACATCAGATCACCTATCTTTATTCTAAACAGTATGACTCAACAGAATATCTGCAATGTGTGCATAAATTACAATACTATGCTATATTGTTTTAAACTTCAATACTAGTTAGTACCAAAAATCCTTTTTATATAGTACCAACTTATATTTTACATAACTCAGAAATGTTATAACACAGTGGGACAGGAGAAGTAATAAGGGGAAATAAACATATGCTATTTCTCTTCTCTCACAGAGATTATGCAGGTGGTGTTTTCTTCATTCTCCTAGATTTAAGATGCTGAGCCAATCCAACCCATAAGTATGGGGTTAAGGTTTTTTTTCTCTTTGCATAGAAAAATTAGTACAAATTGTGGTCCTATTTAGTAATTACTTAACCTGCTAAATACTTGCTAATCTCTTTGTGGGTGAGAACCTGTCAAGTAATTAGCAGAATTTCCCCCCAAGATAAGAATTTAAAACAATGAAGTGCTGGTAAGGGGAGGAGAGAGCAGTTCCCATGGATTCGCATGACAGTTTGGCCCAGATTACTAACCCAGAACCCCCTGGAAAAGCCATTGTGCTGCGATGTGAGAAGGCTCTTTGTGCTGTGCCACTGAAAGGCATTGTCAAGTAGCTGGCACCTTGGTGAATGCGACATGTTTATGCATCACAATGAGAGGTGTGTGCTACCTTTGTGGGCTGAAAATTTTTGCATGTTTAAAGGCTTGTTTCCTAACAAAGATCTGTTTAACATCCATGGAAACATTAACATCAACACTATATTTAAAATAAAACAAGGACTTAATGCCAGTATAATGCGAGGTTGAAGGTAATGTCCCACTAACTGTTTACGGGAGGATTTTTGTAATGTCTCATCATAATAATTTCTGCTTGTAAATAAAAAAAAACATATTGTTTATTTACAACTTAATCCATTTCTTAATTCACAGCTTTTTTTGCACAGAAGTCACAAGACAGTTTTCTGCCTTTTTAACTTGTTGATTAATTAGAAAATAAAAAAACACAATTTAAGAGAACAATAGTCAGAAATATGTATATAAAATATGCACTTGTATTTATTAATTTCACAAGGTTTTCTTGTGAATTGATTCACAAGATAAAATCAATTCTAAAATTTATTTAATCTATAAAATAAATAGATTCATCTTATGATAAAATAAACAGTATTCTTTTTAAATAATAAATAATAAGAATACTGTGCCTTTCACACTTAGAGTATATGGTAAAAATTCAGCATTAAATAAGGAAACGGTTGAATAAAAATGAAAGGCATGTGGAGTTCTTTTTCTGTATGTTTTTGTTTCCATTTATCTCCACTCAGCATATGAATGGGGTTAAAAGAAATAAACCTCATACTCCGTTTTGTCAAAGAAGTGGTTGCTAAAGATTGCAGATCTACTCTTCTTTTTTAAATAGACATACATATATACATTTTATTTGGACTGTCAGTTGGCCATGTTCAAATATACCTTTACAACCGCTATGCATACAATTCTGTACACATATCTAGAAGCCTGAAAACATGAACCACTGATCAAAGCCTTTCCCCTGGCAGAAAAGAATCAGGTAAAAACAAGCTGGTTCTTCCACTGTGGTGAAACACGTATTGAAAGAAACTGTTCACACAGCCCTGATGGAAAATGCTGCTAGAGGAAAAAAGACAATACTAGTTCTGAAACAGGCACAGAAACAGGTTAATCAAAGCTGAAACATGGTTTCAGGAAAACTAGTTTCTTTATATACATACAGTGTGTATCTAATCCAATTTTCTTTATCTAAATGTTTGTGTTTAATTCAGAATATGCTTAAAGAGACAGAGGTATACAGTAAAGGATGGGACACTGCCTAAGATATGGTATGTGGTTATTTCTTTGTTTGTAAAAATGAAAATTAGTTCTGATTTCTAAAAAGCATAGATATTTTGATGCAAAAATGTTGTAAAGTATCATCATAAGATTTAAGAAAAGCAATAAGTTTCCATAATGTAATATTTTTTTTCTGATTCCCTTTTCTGATTCTTCCTCAGCAGTATTTCAGTAAACCCCCTCACTTCCACAGTTCTTTACAATAAAACTTTATGTATAATAAAAAAAACATTCTCTCTTTGACTCAAAAGGAATCCCTCTAGGTCCACAAATGTAGTTTAGAAAAATAAATTAGTTAAATCACAAGTCAGCTTTGCCAATGTACCAAAATCAATTGGATGTTTTATTGTCTTGGAAGTAGGGTTTCAATTGCTTTAAAAATACAGGTATTTGCCCAATTCCAATCTTTGTTTTCACTGTCATGTTGAAGGTTATCTCACTGGCCACCATGAACATCAGGTGACAGTTATTTCCCATGATGCTCCAGAAGCCGTCAAGCTGTCCATCCAGCTGTCAGCTGACCAATCGTTCCCATGGTTCCCTAAGGCCTCCACTATGATGAATTGAAAGCTGCTATTATCTGCCTGTGGTGAAGAGGAACTGTTCAGGCTTTGATAAGCTATCACTGGTCCCAGGTGAGACCAGGCTAACAGCACATCATGACAAAACATCACTTGGCAACAGAACACACAGCAGGAAAAGGTTTATCGTATGTTGTCAACACATTCTCCTCCTGACTCAGGTTCGAGCTCTATGCACATTGGCATCAATATATTTATCAAGTTCACACGAGTTGCAAACATTACGGGTCTGAAATAATAATTTACATACAGTATAGTCACCATGAAAAGCCTTGGCTTAATTTGTTACAAATGTACATCCGGTAAATAACAAATGTTTTTAAAATGGTTGCTCCTGCTTTTGAGTAAGGAAATCACACACTTATACTGAATTATGAGCCAGATTTCACTCTCAGGGGCTATCCTATTTAAGACATGATGTGAAAATTGTTAATATGTTAGAAGAACTGTAATAAAAGACACATGCAAACACTAAACCTGCAAGACAGTACTGTACATCTTACTCCCACACACAGCTGTCAGTTTATGCTTTTATACAATGCCATGCACAAGCAAAGTCAAAGTGGGAAAAATATTTTTTGAGTTGCAATTTTATTAATTATATTAATCAGAAGAAAAAAAGTGTAGATACCACCACCTTGTGTACAAAGATTTATCTGCAGATTATACATTGTTTGTCAAATGGATTTGTGGATTCAGGTTTTTTTCAGTTCAGAATTTCAGCATGGTAATAACCAGTTACATGGACAGGATGTTTCTAATCACAAGAAGACAAATGGGATGGGTTTAGAAAATCAAAGGAATCAAGGAAATGTGAGTTATATTGTATGTACTGTAAATAAATATACATGCACAGCTGGAAATAGATGCTGTCTACTCATAGTGTTTCCTGCTATTTTTCCCTTTGCTAAATACACAATTTCATTAACTGAATTGCCAGAAGTTATTACCATTTATTCTCCTTATAGAGAAAAGGTCAGACTGTTATAGAATCTATTCTATGTAGGATGAAACATGTAGGATGTTTTCACCATTTTTATTTGCTTGATTTTCTAATTATCATTTTGATAGCTTCAGCACTCCACGTAGAAGTCTGTAACTTTGTTCCCTCACCCTGTAAGAAGTGATGTGAGGACAAATTACTTTTACAAATTCTGAAATAAGTCAAGCAAAGCTTTAAAATATTTCAGTTCAAGTGCCCCGATCTCAAGGACAGAGAAGAAATAAATGACATATTCTAAATGAGCATAAAGGCAGAAAAGGAAAAAATACAAATTTCGGTATAAAACGGAAATAAATTTTAACTGTGCCAAAAGTAAAAAAAAATAACAAAAAAAGGTTCTGAATAATTGATTTTTCTGTTTTTCTCCTGTGTAAAATTTTGGTTGCTATCATCTCATCTCGTCATATCTTTCCTCAGTTTGAATTACACTTTTCCCATTCTGGTGCAGCAGTGAAAGGTTGTTTGTTCTGCTAATTAACTTTATTACCCTGATAGCTCCCCGCAGCCTTTGACGAAAACAATTACCATTCCTTTTTTCACTGGCAAAAAGACTATTAATTAGAAATGGGGCCTGGTCCCTGCCATGTTAGCCTGCCACGTTCCCAGGCCCTCAAGCAGGATAGCATTACATTGTCAGTAGTAATTTAGCTCTCATCTGTCTCTGCTAATTATTGTCACATTCATCAAATTCATCAAGGAAAGTGCTCTCAGAAGGATTGCATATTTGCAGTTAATATAGCATAAACTGGTATTACCCATCACCACATTTGTGATGATGAGAGGGACACAACTTATTCATCCCTAATTAGAGCAAGCTGGGTAATTAATTATACATTCCGCCTTATTACTTCTGAGTCCCAGATATTGTTTGTCGAAAAACTGGAGAGGGAGCGAGAGCGAGAGAGCGGAGCCAGGAACTGCAGAAAGGGTGATGTGTTTTGTCACATGTGCTTTGCCATAATTCCCACCTGACAAACTAGCTGAATCAGTGGAAAATTGCAACTTGTCAGCCACCAAATAAACTGCAGTAATAGCTGATTAATGATCAACACCTGTGACAGGTGCTACACGAGACCAGAAACTTGGTTTGAATAGTTCTCACCAAACAAATAAATGGTTAATAAAAATCTTCAAAAATAACCAAGGGGATCTAAACACATCACTTTAAATTTTGTTTCTCCTAGGTGTTTTTTACACACTAAACAATAATTGAAGCATTCGTTTGTTTCTGTTCTTTGAGGGTGGTGGGGGAAATGATTCATGATTTAAAAAAGAACAAACAAGGAGCTAGTATTTCAGTATCAAACAAGACCTTAAGAGAATATTTGCATGTGTGATGGTCTACTAAATAAGTCTGCATGTCTAATTGCTTTTGAATGCTTGACCACATTGTTTGACATTTAGCTTGCCTTGTGGAGTGTTGAATGATGAAAACACTCAGCTTTGGGGATCTCTGTCCCTTCCGGCTGCAGTATGAGCCTCACTGGCAGCCTGGAGGACAGCAAGTGATCATGATTATGTTTCTGTGAAACAGCGCACACCTCCGTAATGGTGACCTCCCAGGCAAACCCACAGGTGCTTCAGTGGGGACTCTACTGTATTTCTAAACACTGAGCTTTGGATGTCTGGAGGAGCTTCGACAGGAGTGTGTATCTAGTGTACATCGCAGACACACATAAATTAGTTCTGGCCGAGCTGCTTGGAGCACAATAACAGAAATTATCAAGACGTTAATTGACGTCTAAACACTATAAGTGTTAATCTTCTGAATATAATTCTGAAGATGAAATCAGAGATACATATTGGCTTTGTGTGCTTGGGACAAATGTAGGGGATCTCATGGTCCCCTTGGTGAAAGGTGTTGGGATTTTCGGCTGCTGATTTCAGGATTTTTTGCTTCTGATCTTGGGCTAAACAAGGGAGGGGCATCCTGGGTTCTTCCATTCCGTTTTATTGCAAGACTTTGTTTGCGTTTTTTTCCATGATTTAAATAATCTTCAGCAGCACGGTCAATTAAATGCTCAATTAAGTCATCGTAAATCATGGCTGGCTGGAGGCTCTCTGCCCGCACAGCCAATGAGAGCTGAGACTGTGTATTGGAGCTGTAGGCCAGTCATGGGCCACCCTGGTCCAGAAGAGCCGCAGGGTCTTCTCTTTCATTCTGCATGACTTAATTTAAATGAATTATTTGCTAAATTGGATAAACGATTTCAGGCAGGAGGCAATTTAAGAGACCCACAGATATTGATGATGACAACAATGATGATTGCAATTACTAACAACAACAACAACAACAACAACAACAACAACAACAACAACAACAACAATAATAATTAATCAACTTTTCATGCAATGATTGCTTTCCACTTGGTACCACTAAGGAACTCTGTGAGGAAATTACTCCACCTGTTAATCTTGACCAGGATTGCACCACATTTACATTTTTCATTCCACAAAACAACAATCTCTTTGCCAAAACATATACTAAACTAGTCACCACAGTCTAGAACAGGGTTAGCTGGTCCTGGATTTGAAGCGTCACAAACCAATACATTTTGTACGTCACTCTGAAAAAGTTGTTCAAGAAGGGAGCTGTGTCATGCGTAGGCTACAAAGGAACAAGTAAAGGTTTATACCATGCTGAAAAAATTAATTAAAGAAACACAACGTTTCAGCTCTGGAGCCTTCCACTTCCTTCCTGACACATGAAGAAGGCTACACAGCCGAAACGTTGTGTTTCTTCTTTATGTTTTTAGCATGGAATAAACCTTTACTTGCTTATTTCACTGTCTGAAAAAGACTAAAGTAAAGACTTGTTAAACATGTACCTTGTACTCATTTTAGTTAATTTGTCGCAAGAAGTCTGCACTGGCCAAACTCCCCTTCAAAACACTGACCACTTGTTGACCACTGACCGCTTGACATGTTCGTGTCAGTATTTTGCAGGAAATCTGGTCAAGGTTGTTGGAAGGACTGCTGTGCTGTAGGTCTACATAAGCTAAGGGAGAGGCAGACGGTGTGGCTGACAGAGCAACCAATACTTACTGGAAGGGTCACAGCTGTGGACTGGTGATTTTGGGCTCACGACTTGGATAAGTATTCAGACCCATTCTGTGGTCTTTCTTTGATTTTCTATGTCGTTCCGTTTTACAAAATTATAAAATGATGCATACAAATGTTTTTAAACTTAATATTTTATTCAAACCCTTAAACTGGATTCAAACTGCTTAAACTGGAGACCTCAAAGATATTCTGTAGGTACAGCTACAGGTGACTAGGAAGTGTCTCTAAGACGTTAGATGAAGTGTGTAACACCTAGCTGGGTAAACTTTACCAACAAACCAAGGTAATGTTTGCTGAGATGTAGGGGGTCCACTGATCAAAAACAATTGTAAAGTTTACCTTGGTGTACCTGGTCAGTTAAGTTTTGGGTAAATGAATGTCAAGGAGCAGCCCCGAAACACACATGTAAGATCACATTAAGACCATAGAGAAAGAACAGAGAAGAGAGGAAAACTGATAAGAGAGGAGAGAAAGAACAAGAGAGGAGTCAAGAGGAGTGGGGACCTGAAGCTTGTGCCAGGCGAGAGAACCTACTTCATGATCATCCAAACAAAACCTGATTGGAGCTGAGTATAGACCTTGCTAGAGAGAGTTTGCTATTCTGTGTTGTTAGGGAACTTGGGTTTCCCGGGTAAAAAATGTCCCGGTTAGAGATGGTCTTTCCTGCTTAGTTATTATGCAGTTTTAAGCAGGTAGCATGTCTCTTTTTGGGCCTCTGTGGGCATTATTTAAGAACTTAATACTTTGTAGAAGTGTCGGGTTTTCTGGGTGATTAGGATGGTGGGCCTCTAAAACGCCTTGTCTGTAAATACTGTAAATATACTAACTGGTGTGTTGTGTATTTTGTTGTGTGTAGTGCAGCGTTTGTATTGTCATTGTTAATAAACATTTGTTTAACCAAGTGTGGATTATTACTCTTTTCACCAAAGTTGCGCCAGAGAACAAAGAATTCATGTGCCTCTAATAATACCAACCACACCAGTATATTCTGGAAAAATCACTTACGAGTTGGGGCCTATTAATATTTATTTTACTTATTGACTAACCCGCTCAGTCAATTCCTGATATTCACCATTTCTGTAACCCCCCCCCCCCCAATTGTAACAATATGTTACAGTAAATGTCAACAAAAACTAAGGAGAAAAAATTTAAATAGATTGATTGAATATGTATTCAAACCCCAGAGTTTAACATTTGGTTAAAGCACCTTTGGCAACAAGTACAGTTGTAAGCCTTTTTGGGTAAGCCTCTGCTAACTTTGCAGGACATTGACTGGGCCACTCAAGGACATTCACTTCCTTATTCTTGCACTGTGGTGTAGCTTTGGCCTTGTGCTTAGGAGATTCACCTTTTGTCCTGCTGAAATGTGTTCTTTCCCTCAGTTTTAAGAATATTACAGACTGAAACAGGCTTTCCCTTAGTATTTGTCTGTACTTTGCTCCTACTTTTTTTTCCTTCAGTACTAACAGGCTTTCCTGTCCCAGCTGGGGAGAGGCAGCCCCACAGCGCGATGCTGCCACCACCATGCTTGACTGTCGGGGTGGTGCTGACTGGGAGATGTGTGAAGTTTGACCTCACCAGTGGTCTGACACAGCAAGGACTGAGCCTGTTACTTCAGGATGCCCTGGTGGTTACCTAGCACCTGACCCAACAGTGCTGGGATGTCTTCTCCCAGAGACCTGTGGTGATTTCACCTTAATGGACGGCTCTGTCAGGTGAGAGCTTCTCTGCCTGACGTCCTTCTGCCTGGAGGTCCCCAGCTCCTCGGTGACCACTCTGAGGCAGCTTCCTCAGCTCTACTGTTCCCACTCCGAGAGGCGGACACCACACAGACAACAGGCCACCTCCCTTCCAGGGCTGCTTCCTTCCTATCTCTCTGCTTCCTTGGTGCTTTTGCCTTTCTTCTATAACATGGACTAGGTGAGATACAGCTGCAGCTTGTTGCTTCACTGTCTGCACACTCATTACTTCCACAGGAGAAACATGCGCCCATAGTTCACTCTGATCTCCCTAATCATCGAATTATTCTAGACTCTGTGCTATGCTCTGGGTGGAGTGGTGGCACTGTGGCTAAGAATCTGTGCCCATGGCTGGAAGGTTGCCAGTTCAAATCCCACGTCCATCAGCGGAATCCTACTTCCCTGGGCCCCTGAGCAAGGCCCTTAACCCCAGCTGCTCTAGGGGTGCTGTACAATGGCTGACCCTGCGCTCTGACCCCAAGCTTCTCTCCCTGTGTCTGTGTCTCATGGAGAGCAAGCTGAGGTATGCAAAAAGACAAATTCCTAATGCAAGTAATTGTATGGCTAATAAAGTGATCTTAGACACTGACCCCAGGATAGCCCTGCACTACAAGGCTTCAGCTGAGGGATGGACAACATCACTTGTTATACATGTAGCTTGTACTAAGTTTAAAAAGTTAATTCATTGCAAGACGTCTGCACTGGCCAATCTCCCCTTCAAAACACTGACCACTTGTTGACCACTGACCCCTTGACATGTTCGTGTCAGTATTTTGCAGGAAATCTGGTCAAGGTTGTTGGAAGGACTGCTGTGCTGTAGGTCTACATAAGCTAAGGGAGAGGCAGACGGTGTGGCTGACAGAGCAACCAATACTCACTGGAAGGGTCACAGCTGTGGACTGGTGATTTTGGGCTCACGACTTGGATAAGTATTCAGACCCATTCTGTGGTCTTTTGTGGTCTGTGGACATTTTCTATGTTGTCCCATTTTACAAAATTACAAAATGATGCATACACACGTTTTTAAATGTAATATGTTATTCAAAACCTGAATGCATTTCTCTGATCTCCCTAATCATCTAATTATTCTAGACTCTTTGCTATACACTGACCATAGGATAGCTCTGCACTGCAACAAGTCTCACTCTCTCTACACATAGTGTCTTGATGACAATTATTTGTTTGGCTCGCGTGTTCATTAGGTGTGTCATCTTACACTGCCACACATCTATCCCTCTCTCTATCCCTTAGCATCATGCCCCCCTCACTAGTCCCTCTAACTGGTTACACTGAGTAGACTGTGCTCACAGGGACTTCAGAGACTTCAGTGTTTTCTGTACCCTTGTCCTGATCGGTGCTTTTAAATGACTTTATCCCTGATGTGTTTTGAACTCTCCTTAGCCCTCATGGTTAAGAGTTTCCTGGAATTTCACCACCTAATAAAAGAACCTCACACACAGGTGTTTTTTTATTTTGAAATCATGAGAATAATAATAATGAATATTTAATGAATCCATGTATTAATATAGTGCTTTTCTGGACACTCCACTCAAAGTGCTTTACAGGTAATGGGGACTCCCCTCTACCACCTGGTGTGGCCCCACCTGGATGATATGCTGGCAGCCATAGTGCACCAGAACACTCCCCACACGTCAGCTCTCAGTGGGGAGGAGAGCAGAGTGATGAAGACAGTGCAGAAATGGAGATTATTAGGAGGCCATGATTGGTAAAGGCCAATAGGAAATTTGTCCAGGAAGTTGGGGTGACACCCCTACTCTTTTTGGGAAATGCCTTGGGATTTTTAATAACCACAGAGAATCAGGACTTTGTCTGAAGCCCAGCTCCTTTATACAGTATAGTGTCCCCATCACTATAGTAGGGCATCAGGACCCATACAGACCACAGGGTGAGCGCCCCCTATTGGTCCCAGTAACATATCTTCCAGCAGCAGCTTTAGCTTTCCCAGGAGTCTCCCATCTAGGTACTGGCCAGGCTCACACCTGCTGAGCTTCATTGTGTTGCCAGTTGTGAGTTGCGGAGTGATATAGCTGCTGGATATCTGAGACTAATTGTGTGGCTTATTAAAGTAATTTTTGCACCTTAATTAATTTAGGTTCACCACAGCAAAGGTTTTGAATAATCATGCAATCGTGATGTACAGTAGGTTGTGTATATAACATATATTAATTACTGCTTCAAAGTGTCACAATGGCACATTTTAAAAATAACAAATTGTGAAAACTGTGCAAAGGTCTGAATACTTTTGCAAGGCACTGTGGATGCACACTTAAACCCCATGCAAAGGATCTGAAGCACATAGACACGTCAACGGCAGAGTTTCTGATGAGGCAGATGAATGAAAGGCAGGAATGGATAGTGGAATTATTGTTGATGGAAAGATGTCATGGCTGTGAGAAAACCCATGGAAACCCATTCTGAATGCATACAAATAATCTCTTATCAAAGAAAAAGAAAAAAACACTTCACAGATAGTAACCTCTTATCTAAAGCCAAAAAAGCCATTAAGGGAAAGCAAACAAGTTTACCATGAGTACTAACTTAAAGTGTGTGAATAATGTGGCCATGTGTAATAATTTTGCAATGTACTGTAGTTTACTCAGAAAATGCACATTATGTATTCTTTAAACTATCAATTTTCCTGTTGCTGGACCTGAAAAGAAACTGAAAGTTTATTATACTGGATATTCGTTTATTTTGGTTCAAGCATGTGGAAAGATCCTCACGTTATAAACTGGTCTAATATGCATAAAATACTGAATAATTAAGTAAGAACCAACACATCCCAATACATATAATTTGGTCATAAATATTTTATGTCCTGTTGAGCTCATAAAATAAAGCAGGACTCCATATATCCCTTCCGGGTACAAATTAGCTGCAGTCCCATGGTACTTATGTGCACTGAAAGTGCTGACAAATTCTCACATCAGCTCTAGAACTCTACAAGAGGAGAGTGTGACATTCCTTGAGGATGTCAGATTAAACTAACATGCGCCAGTCAATATTGGTACACTGTGACCCTCGATGCCTCTAAAGCAAAACTATTAAGTCCAACATTTTCCTCTGTAAGTGTTTATCTGTAAGGATGGCTTACATGTCCTCTGAAGCAGATATTGAGACTGATTGGACAATGGTAAGATACCAGACAGGGGACCACAAGGCCGACCTCTGGAAATAGGGGGAGAAAATCTTAATCTGCAGCACAATACCGCTCTCCTGAAACCCTATCATTTTCACTTCCAGAGAGTCTGCTGCCTGACTGTGAATGAAGTGAAAGGAATGGTTAGTGCCGAAAATTGGATCAGAGCTAACATTCTCTCATTTTTATCAGCAGCTGCCAAAGGTCATCTGACATAATAGCTGATGAATTTAAGCCCGGCGGATTTCATTTGCAATTTTCAATTTACTGAGGCCTCCGAACCCCATGGTGATAAGAGCTTTCCCCTATCGTGGCCTGTCACAAACATCAAGAATCTGTACAAACCCACAGGAAAGGAAAAAAGGAGAAAGCTGCATATCATCAGAATTAAAGATAAGAAGAAAACAGGGAGAAATAACGTCGAGCAAAAGTTGTGGAGCATCATGTGTGGTTAAGTTCTCTAAATGCCATTTGTAATGAAAAGCGACCATGAAGACTAATCAAATGACATGAGTGAATTAAATTGCAGCCTTTTGATGGTATATCTAGCAGAAACTGTTTTTTATTGAAGAGTGAGATGGGAAGCTGTGCAGCTAATGCCTGGAGTATAATAAAGAAAAAGGCAAGCTTTCCTTAAACTGCTGTGCTGCAAACTCTAATTCCCTTAAACATGCCCGGTATTCAAGATGTCTGAAGTGTGATGGGACGAAACATGTTTTCATAACAACTGGAACATATACAATCCTTTTGTTAACACATTATATCATTTCTTAAAAACACTCTAGAAATTATAATTCTACAAGTTTTTTTAGCCTTTTGTTAAAGCAAGTAATTTTTTAAGCAGTCCTCCCCAAAAACACCGCTTTTAGATTTGCTTTATTTCATTGGCTTTTGGCTTCCCTAAGACAAACACTTTATTGCTCCTGCCCTTCATGTGAGTTGTTTATACTATAACCATGCCATAGTTCTTCCAATCTGACTTTCGAAGCCCCCGTGTACTGTACAATACCGCTGAAACACTGGAATGGGCACACATGGGCAATGTGTTAGCCGGGCGTATGATCCTGGCTTTACAAATCTAAGGCTTTGCCAGAGGAATCCAAACAAAATACTGTATCAAGTACCATTCAATACTCACATGGAACAGCTGACTGTCCTAGAAATAAGGAATAGATTTGGCATAAAGCTCACTGAATGCTAACAGCACTTAGAAGCACTTGGCAGAGGCGTAGAACCAGAGAAGGAATGGAAATCGCACAGAACAGCTGTGACTAATACCATCTTGTAAGTGCTAGCCCGAAAGAAAATGCAAAGAGTGCTTCAGTGCAACTCCTAGAGAACATTTCCCTCAAAAGCTAAATGACATACATTTTCTTGGCAGAAAAAAATACAATAATGCTCTTGATTGAACTGCACTTGGAATTTAATGACCACTGAATTACGCTAAAGTGGCCAAGACACCTGGGATAGTATAAATAAAGCAACCGAATACATTCAATAACCCGTGATATAAAATGTTTATCTTCACTATACATAATTAATTCACAATAAAATTGTATTGAATGCATTTAACAGCATTCAAAAATATATAAAACTCATCAGGTCATTCCACTAGGATAGTATCTGAGTCCTAACACCTCACTCTATCTTAGTAATAAAATGGCATGCCAAATTAATAACTAAACTGCACATGGTACAGTATGCCTCACAGGAAACAAAAAGCTTTTAGAAATGTGAAAAGCCATTTCCACATTAGAAAAAAAACTTTATCTCTTTCTGGCTGTTTTTTCACAGCTCTGTTCAGTTCATTCAGCATGTGAAGCTAGATGAAGCAGAGGGCAATTCACGTTCCGTTCCTCATCGGAAGTAGGATATGCCTCATCTTACCAAGAACTAACAATGAGCCTGGATGCTGCTAACCCTGGGACACATGACATAGTAAGTGTCTTCATCTTGCATTAATTGCTCAAATTGAAGCTATGCCACATCTCTCCAAGCTAGATGTTGCTTAGTATCCCTTTGATATGATAATGGCATGCTTCTTAGCAGATGAATATGCAAATTGCAGGCAGTAATTTGGTGGCATGCACCTGCCGACACTGCGCTCCTACGCTTCTACTCCACTGCAACTCCAGGCACACAAAAGCGTCACAGTGGTAAAATTAAATTCAAATGTCCTACATTTTAAACAGATGCTTCCTCTCCTCATTGTAAATCCACTCTTCCAGAATCTGCCAATGGAACCTATTTAGTTCTCTCTCCATGCTAATAATTGGTCAACATTTACATTGCACTCGGCGGATTGAATTATAAATGCACTTTAAAGGTCCATTTAACATTTCCAACAGAGTCCATATTATAGGTAGACAAAGCAGACCACGTATGTGTGTTTGAGAAAAAAAAAATACCATTAGCCTTATTTTATTTACTTTTCAGATTTTGTTGGATTTCCTGAATCATTTAAAGCTTTCACAGTGGGCTACCAACTGCTTCCCATTTAAAAAAAGACTCCTCTTTAATCTGTGTGTATTTATTCTATATGTGTATATAAAAACTGTGTACATATATATACACACACAAAGGAAATTTCATTTAGAATGGGAAGCAGTTAAATATATAAACATACAATATACAAAAGAATGAAGAAGCTTAAGCAAATCTATATAGTGTTATAACCATTAAATGTAAATGTACACTAACATGGCACGCAACACTTTGCTTCTAGTTCCATTTACTTGTGCATTAAAATATGACTGGAATATAAATATTATAGATATGGTCATTCTCAGGTTTTACTCAGTTTTCAATTGACAGCATCCAGTTTTGAAGAATTATATAATTGTAATTGATGATGACAACAATCTGTAATTATTAGGTTTAAAAGCAATCTTCTGGTTTTAAGTGGTTTAAAAATACATATTACAATAAAAATTACAAAGCTGCCTATGAGAAAACAGCAAATACAGAAGATTAAATAATCTAAAAAAAACTGCTCTAAAAACAAACATTTTCAAGCTAGATTTAAAAACATTCAATACTGTTGGCCCCACTAGTTATTTTGGGATGGAGTTCCATGACTTTGGGGGATAATAGAAAGGTACTGTCACCTGAAGAAAGAAGAAGACTAACACTGGGGAAACAGAATAACTCAAAAGCCGAGAGGAAGCCAGTGCAGGGACTCTGAGACAGAAGTGATGTTCTCACTTGCACATGGCCTAGTTAGGAATCTAGCTGCTGAAGTCTGAACATATTGTATTATGTTAAATATAGTTTCAGAAACTCGAGAAAGTAGGGAGTTACAATAATCAGTCCTTTAAAAAAAAAATTGATCTAGTTTTTCCACTACAGATGCGCATGACGCCCAGTTCAATTTTTCTCTGAATGATAGGTGCCATCAGAACACAAATGCTTTGAAAACAAAGAGAATTGTTGAGAATTTTGATTCCTTGATCTGACGTCTCAGAGGGTTCCTCTGGCAACAGGAAATAAATGAAAGAGCAAGGATGAGCTGCTGATCCTGTAGGCTTCCCTGTATCACAAAAAGGAAAATGGCACAAGTACACCTAGTAGAAAAAGTACTCAATGTTGATTAAAAAATGAACTATCACTATTTTATGAACCTCTGTTCAAGATATTACTGCAGAATAGCTGCACAACATATTTGTCTTTTCTAGAACTGATTGCTGCCTACTGGCTAGGGGGATCTAAATCCACACTGAACAAACTTCAACATGTCCAGAATTCAGCAGCCAATCCTGGCCAGGTCACATGCAAGTCACCACATTACTCCTGTCCTGGAGCCCTCCTACTGGCTTCCTATCTGGTTTAACTTCAACTTCACAATCCTCATGCTCATCTGACTTATCAACTTCCTACTTTCCACATCGCAAGCTTTGTTAATCTTACTGTGGTCTCCTATTTGTCACCCCAGCTCTTTGAGGTGACAGGGACTTCTCTTACTGTGCCCCGAAGTTCTGGAATTGTAACCCCAAGGATGTCAGAGAGTCACCTTCCCTGAGTGCCTTCAAATCGAGACTCAAAACCTTCTTCTTCAAAAGGCTTTTATTTGATTGGTGTCTGTGTCTGCCCCCGGCATCTTCAGGAGATTTTTGTTATCACTTATCTTTATAAACCTTTTATTGTAAATCACCTTCACAAAGTGCTGTACAAGATGCAATATAAAATAAAGTTTATTATTAGTAGCAGTAGTATTTAGATGCACAATGTCTTTCCAACTGTAAAGTAAATGATGTTGCAACTGACTCCAAGAGCAGCTCTGACTAGGTTACTTCTGTTCAGCTGTGCTTTACAAATTTTCTGTCTCATGCATCAACAACCTCGAGGAAATGGCAATTCTTTTTTCTAATTGCTGTTAAAATATGTTATCATTCAATAAGTGAATTTTCCTGCGGATATCCAGTAACATTAAAAGTGCACCATAAATAATCTAAAAAAATAATCTACTGAGAAAGTATCAGGCTTCTCTGGTTACTTAAATTTCCATTATGGTTGGTTTGCACTGTTTGCACCACAGCTACATCAGCAAATGGCAGGTTGTTCTGGCAGCCCAGGTTCCTGAATCAGTGACAGGACCTATCACTATGTGCACAGCTAGAGCACAGTGACTTCTCACAGGACCTATCACTATGTGCACAGCTAAAGCACAGTGACTTCTCACAGAAATATATGCCAATACAAGTTATACCTCACTCTAGTATCCTTCAGCGGGAGGTAGACTGAGCTGGATTTTAACAGTATTTTCACTGTCGGCTCTACCCATGTGGAAGGTTCCTCTGAGGAAAAGCTAGGGATTTCAGGTGATGTGATGGAGATACAAGTTCATTCTAATCTCCTGATGCATAGTTTAGAGAAAAGCCCTGTGTGCCTCTAGAGAAAAATAACATGAGTTTTTCAACATCAAAGTCTTATGTGACACATAGAAAAAATAAACAAGAAATGTTTTTTGCCTTAATAGGCTGGGAAACAAACAAACAGCTGGTTCACAAGATTTTCAATCAGTCCCTGATCAGTACATTGTTCCACCGTTAAAGTCAGATTTATTTATGATCTTTATATGTTCAGTCTTTGCTCTGGGGTGAAGGAAGGTACAGCAGCTGCATATGTTCTCCATGTCTTTGAAAAGAAAATTGGGAGTTATGTGATGCAATAATGCCCAAACTATTTTTTTCAAACAAGACACAATATATGTTTGATATGAACAACACCTGTGTTCATTCCTACACATAAAAAATCCGTTACAGTTCTGGCACTGAGGGAAACACAGGAGCCAATCCACAGCAAATGTATCCTTGAGTCAAGCGTCTGCTGGGTGAGTTCTTCATACCGTACAAGCGGTTTTAACACAGCAAGTTGCAAAAAACTGAATTTCATTTTATTACATTAAAACTCTTTAAAACCTCCAGTGTTTCTTGAAACTGTTGGATTGGTGTGCTATCACCATTCACATCTTTTTGTTTATATTTGCAAATCTTCCTTTTTAAATCTCAACACAACTGTCTGACTACAAGAAAGTCAGAGAAAAATGTTATAACAAGAATAAAATCCTTTCTGTTGTGAACATGGAGCTGGGGGATAGGTAATAAATACACCACACAATGGGCTTCAGAAACATTGCACTGTATATTCTACCCACCAGAGACACATATAAACTGAACTTTTGGTAACAATAAAAACTGAATCAGAGCTGTGTCATTTTCAATATGACATCAGGCCTCTATTCATTGGCGGTAATTTGCAGTGAAAAATGTGTTTCAGGCTGACTAATGTTGCCTACATGCGGCTGTCACAGCCTCTTGATTCCTTTTCTTTGCTCTCAGCCCCACTGACCTCATCCCCCTTTTGAGCCTCCTGTGTTTTTTCCTTCTTCTTTTCTTTAAACACACATATTTCTAGGCTCTGCCCTCCCACATGTTACTGAACCAGCAATGCTCTCCTCTGCGGTTCACCACACACCGCCTGCACCTGACTACTGCCTACCTGGAGTGTGACCTCGCAATAACAGCCCTCCCAGCATGTCATCTGGCTTTGGCAAAAGAGGGGCAATTATGCCAGCTGCCAGACGTCTTCATTGTTAAATGCACTTGGCACAGCCCCTGAAGTGTCTGCCAATCTTCAAAATTGAACTTCCTAATTTACATTAAGCAATCTGCACTAGCAAAAAAAAAAAGAATGTACTTCTGCTCTGTAAGCAAGTTCCAACTAATTCACTTTCACAACCTCAGAAACAGACGTACCCCGTAACAGTCTGTAAAAATACAGGCCAAGGGCGCATGGAAACAACTCCCAAAAATTCACTCATGAATATTAGAAGAACATAAGAACAGTAACAAATGAGAGGAGGCCATTTGGCCCATCGTTTCCATTTTCTTGATATTAAATAATAGATCACAAGGACCTCATTTACTTGTCTCTTGAAAGAACAACAGCATGGCTGAGTATCTTGTTCCATACTCCCACCAACCTTTGCGTAAAGAAGTGCCTCCTGTTCTCAGTTCTGCATGGTTTCCACTTGTGTGCTCTTGTTCGTGTCTCACTCTTCATTCTGAAGAAATCCACTGAGGTGATCTTGTTGGTGCCTTTCGGGATTTTGAATACTTGTATCAGGTCCCCTCATAGTCTTCTCTCTTCAGGACTGAAAAAGTTTTGTTCATTCAGGCTGTCAGTGTAGGACATTCCTTTTATGTCCAGGATTGTTTCTGTATTATTATGTATTCCTTTTCTTCACAGTCTCAGGAATCTCAAGGTTTCTAATTTCCAGTCTGTGACATTTTATGATTTTGGTTTTGTTATCATTATCAGGATTTTAATGGTCTACTCTTTCATCCTTCATGAATAACTAATAATCAAATTTTTAAATGACCAGAAAATACATATGGGGATGTATGGATGGAGAAGAGGTCACATTGATCACACCACAAAATATCTGAACATTTTCTTCATTGTGTAGCAATGCAAGAAATTTAAATGTTGGAAAAGAACCAAAAACAAGTTTTTCAGCCATTTGATTAGTGCTACACAACAATTTAACCCAAAGACAATGTGGTCAAGTGACCCAAAACTACTCATAACCTCTTAAACTATTAATAGAGGCTTGAAATGAATGCAGGATTGTGTCATAATGAGTCTGCCTGCAGAATGATTTCAGCTCCCTTCGTCTTGCTGCCAAAATAGCGCTCTCATCTCCTGCAAACAATGTCCATCACTGAGCGCAGCACAGACATCCTCTCATATGGCAAGCCTTGTACACATTAATGAAGGTCTAACTCTGTCATAGGTCAAAAGCAGTGATTCAGATCTAGTCTGATTATTATCTAAGCTTCAGCAATCAGATGAGACAGCTCTGTGTCCTCATTAAAGAAATGTTTGTCCCTGACACAGACAAACAACAAATGTCTTGAAGTCTAGTTTCAAACATGATACTTTAAGATCACTTTCACACCAGCCATGGCTTCAACAAAATCTACTACTTGAGTCACTGCTTCTACTGGCAGAGAAACAATTTAATCTGGTAAAGACATGAAAAACGTATGCTTGAATCCAGAAGAGGAAATTGATTTTTGTCTTTAAATTACAAGCAACTGCTTTTGAAAGATGCTTAGATAATTATTTCCCATTATTGACATAAAGAAATCATATTTTAAACTATGAAATTCACACTTACCAAGTTCTATATGTCGAAGATGGATTTTCCCCACAAATTTGTTTTCATTCATAGACCTTGGAGATACAACTACCACCTGCAATAATCCAGACAATGCGATTAACATTAATGTAATATGTGTATTAATCTGACAAACTGTGATAACTACCCTAGATGTTGTGTACACAACCATTACAGAATATGAGGAACAGTTCCAATTTGTTATTAGCAATGCTTTCCATCCAACACAGCTCTAAACTTTAGAGGGTTTGGACTCCTTAAAGTGATAAAGAACCAGGAATAAATACACAATATTCAAACACACAACATTTAAACAATTTCAAGCCGAACTTAAAGACTTATCTTTGCTGGTCATTGAGAGATATTGGGGAAATTCACACTTGCAGAGCATAAGGCAAGTGAATGTCTGCAAAAGTACTGTCTGGAATATCCAGACTAGTTAAGCTATGCTTTAAAGAAGAGTCTGAAAACTCTGACAACTGCATGTGTTTATCCTATAACTTCTAATATTCATTCTGGAATGTGTACAAATGTTATTTACTTGGACAATCTATAATTAGGGACTTCCATTGTTAGCATTATGAGGGAATTAATTGACACAGGACCCACAGAACTAAGGCCTTGCCCTGGGTTTCCTACTACTTTATTCTCTGGTCTTCAGAGTCAGAGGGACCAGTCATATCAGCTACAGCTTCAGATAAAACCACATTTAAACAGCCAGTGCCTTATCTCAGGAACCCAAGTCCCTGTTACACAGAGCTGAGAAGGCCATATGAAGATGGAATATATACAGTATTTATACTAGAACAGTAATAATGTCAACCAACAGGGTAGCAGCTCCTACTTTTTTCACTAATGAACTAAGTAAAAGAAGCAATAAGAGTTGAAGAAATACAACCAATTTTAAGTGGTGACTGAAGATAAGGTACAATTGGTTCTTCAGAAAGGGCTTGTGCAGTAGATTCCAACAGTCCCGTTTGTTATTAGAGCTCTGATTTAGGTGTTCTGGTTGAAGTCTTTCTACATGTTTCCAGGATCCAGAGCAGGAACTTCTACACCTTCAGGTTCAGGGGTCCCGGCCGCCAGAACCCAGCAATCATCAGTGCAGAAGAGACAACTTCGGCTCCGGGGTTCATTAACAATGTGTTGCTGTTGATGTCAAGTCAACTCCTAGGACAATATCTTGTCTACACAAAGGGGAATATGTGAACATGAAAGATTTACATTCCCCTAAATTGACAATTATGTTTCCCATCTATGTAATTCCCCTTCTGTCAACACTGGGCAGCAGATAGCATTCAGAAGTCATTGGCATTCTCTCCTGTACATCCACACAAACTCAATTCCAACAAGACATGCATTTCAACTTTGCATAACTTTTCCTGATTTGAAATTGCAGATATGAATAAACTTATCGCCTGTGCGAAGCAAGTGTCACGCTGACTTGTCCCTTATTCTAGACATGGCAGAAGTTTTCATAATGCTCATTTTAATGCCTTGCAGATTCCCATTTTCAGGCCTCAATGTCATTACCATAACAAAAGACATAACAGAAAATAACTTGTAATCAGCTCTTTTTTGATTTTTACTTTTGCATTAAGGTCTTTTACAGAAGAGAGCAACAAAAGGAAGGTTCAAACCCAGATAGTCAAGTCTTATGACATTAAAATCTGAACGTAATTTTGCCTTCAGATTTTCTTATAGCCTGAATATTGTAATAAAATTGTAGCTTTCTAGTGTGTTCCATAGAAGTCAACAAATACTGGCTATTTAATCATATACAGTATATGCATAAAAATACAATTGTTGGAATGCAGATTTACCCTTTGAAGATTTACCATGCTTAATATGGCAAGTTGAGTCTACAGCTGTAAACTCTCAAGTTGCTTCTCGAAATTTGAAGTCTCAGTGTGGTGTCGCTATAATCATTACAACTGTTGATGTTCTGTTGTCTTCCTCCATTCTTACAGCTGACACAGACAAAAGCAGATATTTACAGTGCTTCTGGACTAATCATGAGAATAAGCTATACATTTTTCAGCATAATCTACCTTTGACAACACTTAAAATCTTAAAAGCTGCTGACAACGGGAAACAGATTTTACTCAGAATCACAAAAACTTAGACACGTTTCTTGACTATCACCCTGCTTTAGATATACGCAATTCCAAAGTAGTGAATATATAAACCTTTACAATTAACTGAAGCTACCAATTTGAAATTTTCTTTTGACTGTGTGATATGGACATATAAAGGATGTAAATTAAATCTTAAACTCATAATTTGTATATAATCAGATGTGCTCCTCATGGGTCTACATTATAGGTATGTTATAGTTGCAATTATTACTGCCCTCACGAACCAGTTTATGAGCTGGTAAAATTTTCAAGCTCAGTATAAAAAATACCTTTGGGAAACAAATAGAAAATAAGTGAATAGTATTTATTAATGTGAGTTTAAAATTAGGTGAATTGGCTGATTAATACAGTCCTCACACTTTTTTTTTTAGCTAATGTTTCGCTACTTCATTTAAATTTCTGTGCGAACAAAATAAGAAGAATGATCAGCATGATTCTGGCCATTTACAAACCTAGCAACAGTGGCAGATATTCTGCCACCCCAGCCTGACATTTACTGAAGTCATGGCTTGACTCAGTTTAATAGTCAGTGTGATAAAGCCTGGTACTGGGCTGATGAAGCTGGCGTCGTGCCCTTGCCTGCCCACATATGCTGCAGGGTAATTTCTGTCCCACTGCCCTGAATGAAAGAGCCCCTTTTACTTGACTGCAGTGGTTGGCACATTGCCCTTTTCAGGGACCAAACTGACTGTCAGTTTGGATGTAACAAATTAGTACATTCACAGAATAATAATTAGTGCAGGCATGAACATGCCATTGTTTCAGCTGTATAATGAAGGAACTGCCTTCCAGCCATGGGACTGTTTCAGCTTTTTCCATCAATAATAAAAGATATAACTGTTTGCTCACATAGAGCAACATGTTTCTATATAAAGAAAATCAGCAAAAAAATTATTTTACTTCAAGCTGTAATACACCTTCCTATTGCTGATTAATTTTCTTCTCAAAATAAAGAACCACCCTCATCTGAATTAATTTCAACAGTTCTTTTTCTCATAGTCTCACGGTGCTCCTGCACAAGAGCTTTCAGAAAACACACTGTTCTCCACAACATAGCGGAATCAAAGCATTCAATAAATCTATAAGAGATAAGATCAATCTTAACCATTTTCAAGATCCCAAAAGTCTTTACGCATACAGTATAATTTATTTATTCAACAGGGACAATATACAGTTTTTGACCTGTTATAAGATGCCCTCTGACAAAGATATACTGTAAGGTAGTTTCCACCTGGTCTTCAAACTTATTGTGAATGGCTTTGGGAAGGCTGGAGGAGACTGGAGGGACCACTGTGCAACACAGTCCCTACAAAAAGGCTACTATTGTCTGAATATGAACCCGCGACATTAGCTGTAACACAGTAGTAATCAACAGGCCACCATGATACAATATGTCAGTGACATTTATTTTCTGTCTGCTGTTGATCTAGTTTATGTTAATTTTTCAACATATATAAACTCACAGCAAACATAGATAAAGTATCATCAGAGAGAAATATTGTGTGTGAGAACATCACAAGCTCCTTACAATCATGGGATTGCTCCTTCTGTTAATGTCAGATCTCGTCCTCACAGTGAGATGGTAGATCCATACCAAGGCAGGTTAAAAGAACATTATCTCTTAGGTCTTGATGAGAAGAGAATACGTAGGGATTTGATTTTCCAACTCCAAAGATGTCACAGCTGCCATTGAATTAAACAAAAACTGAACTGGAATTTTTTAAAAAGCTCGATGATAAGTGCAAGAAAACATTACTTTTAATTGACCCAAAAGTTTGTTTCCTGACAATATTGAAATCATCACAAAGGCTACCTGTTGAGTTTTATTCAAACAGGTGAATGCAGGATCATTTAAGACACCTTTTCCTGAGTAGGGAAAATAACAACTGGAATGAAAAAATTAGGTTTTCCCTTCCTCTTGGATACTCTAGTGCCCTTTGCAAAACTCACGCCTCAACCCTACATTTCTTGCACACTAATATACTGTTTATCTTGTACATTCTCTATTAATATCTTGTACGTTGTATATAATACATACAGTAGTACACCTAATACATGTTTTTTGTAGTAATTACTGTGTTCAAAATTTTAAACCTGTATGTTATAATTGAAATAAAGCAATTATTGGACTATACTTATATCTCAGGTCTACTCTTCTTCTATCCATTTTCCAAACCACTTCATCCAATACAGGGTGTTAAGGGAGCCTGAGTCTGACTCCACAAACAAGGGGCACAAGGTGGGGTAAACCCTGGCGCACACAGACACACACTCACACCCTCACCAGGGCCAATGCTACAGAAGCCAGTTAATCTACCATCTGTCTTTGGACTGTGGGAGGAAACCAGAGCACCAGGAGGAAATCCATACAAGCACGGGTGTAAAGTTATAGTTAATTAAGAAAACATTTCTAACAAACATTTAGAGAACACAACTTACTCATCTCACAGTAATGCCTTGTGAAGACAGACTGTCTGTTGTTTCTGTTAAGCAGTTCTGCCTCAAAGGAAATCTGTTGTTTGACAAACTTTTTGAAAATCTATCTCATTGCTATCTGCATCATTTATGTTACAAGTCACATGATGAGTAAGACACAGACTGTTTGAACCTCGTGCAAATCTTGTCAGATCACTGAATTCGTGCATTTGTGGTGCAGCATTTTGAAATGGCTGTCATTCCCATTTTGTTAATAAGGCTCAAGTCTTCAAGTACAAATGAGAGATCTCTCCACATTAATAACACATTATTTTGTTTTAAATGTTAAGTGTTTGGAGTGCAGTGATACATTGTGGCTGCAAATTAATTTAATGGTTTGCCTCTCACACATCACAGTTTGTCATCAATTTATTTAAAAAAAGATTAGATTACCTACATGTTTGAAAAGCTGATGTATTGTTTTTTTTAAAGCAATTCTTTAAAAACCCTTCCACCAATCCATAGCTTTTTTGTGATTTTAGCAACATGTATTTCCCACCCCAGAAAGGCTACAGTAGATACATACAATAATAAACAATTTGAAGTGTAAGAGAAATAAAAGCCCACTAAATAACCATACAGGACGGTTTATGGCAGTCCAAAAGGCTATCTGAAAGAAAATCCAGAACATAAAATAATATCTGAAAGAAAATCCAGAACATAGTGAGAATGAATGTATATCAGCTTTGACCAGTCTTGTGAATCTGTTGTCAAAGAGAGGCTGAGTATCACCAGCTCATCATCTGAGTGGTGTTGAGGTCTGCAGAGCAGTTCTTCTTCTGGCTCCTCTGGCAGAACATGAGAGCCTGTCACGGTATAGGGTCTGGTGTCTGTGAAAGCAGAGTGGGCAGCGTATTTAAGCCTCTAAAAAGCATGCTTTTCTCATCTCTTCATTTGTTACTCATGTATTTGGCTGACACGTATCCAAAACAACTTACAGTACATTTGCACCTACTGCTGCAGCTGGGTATTTTACTGGAACAATGTGGGTGCAGCACCTTGCTCAAGAGCTGTGCCCACCTGGGATTTGAACCCACAGCCTTTAGTCAGTCCAGTGCCCAACGCACTGCTGCCTGAGCAGGAGCTGTGTGGCTGGATAGATAACAGCACAATGAAGAGTACATGCACATCGTGTAGGATTGTCCAGCCCTTGTGTTTTTTATTGCTTAGCCACTGCTTTCCTGCAAAGATCATCTTTAAATTCACATTCTACACAAATAGCTGTTTACCATAGTGTGTGAGAAATCAACATAGATTTGGATGAGATAGACAAGGATACAGCAACTACAGTATCACATTGGGATTAATGAAATAAAAATGCTCACATTTCTACGTGTCGGACAAGGGCACTGCTTTTAAGCATCTATATATATTACCAAGTACATACATTAAACCAAACACACTATATCGCAGGGGATACAAAACATATTTCTAATATCTGATGCACTAGACAAAATTCACACAAAAGATAATATCACAGGATTACATGAAATAATGCTAACAGAGTTAACAGAGTTAGTAATAGCCTGCGTAGTGCTGATCTGAAAATCGATGTTGCAGATTTAAAAAATCAGAATACTTTAATAATAAATTAATATCCCAATTAATTTTCCCTTTATTTCTAACCCAGCATTTTTTGTCAGTTCGTTAGCAAAACAGACAATGCCAGACAAGCACAAAGAAATTTACGCATCTAGATCGCTAATTACTTGCAGCCTCGCCTAGATGAAATTGAACCTGTTTCCATGGTAATGCTTCTTTTTCTCTTTATTCTTGTTAAGACCACTAAAAATTTTCTAGAACATATTTACAGAGTGCTTGTGATTTTCTTTCTTTGTCAAAGAAGAAAATAAGGCACACAGAAACTTAGACCTGCTCTTTCATGTAGATTGTGAAGTGGAACACTTACATCCCTACAGTATGCAGTATTACATTGCTCGACAAGAAAAACTGTTCATTTAAATCCTGAATAACTGGCTTTATCATCTTTTCATAGACATTCAAAATCAAATATGGTGTGTATAGAGAGAATCTATCTTTTTAGAACTTTTATAATGTCAGTTCCTGCTGTCTTATTTTTAAGAATTGTATTCCTATCTCTTTTGGGAATGAACCAAAACATTAAGTTGAAAATCGTCTATCAGCACAGTTTTATATTTTTGCAGCTCGGTGAGAACTTGGAGAGCTGAGAGAATCTTGTGGTTCTGAATGGTCCCATCTACAGTCACAAATGACATTACTCCCCAGTTTCCTTGGACTCAGATATGTTATTCTGGAAAAGGGCCACAGATCTCCTCGGCGTCGCTGTGGTGGTCCTTAGCCCTCCAAGATTTCTGTTTCTTTTTGAAAACAAATGAATTTCTTTCCACTTGCATGTCGTGTTTGTGAGAAAATTAGAAGAGTACAGATGAAATAAAATAAGTTTCCTGAAGTGTCAGAAAAGGAGATCTCTGTGCATAATCCCGTTTACAGCAATTTATTGGTACAGATGTTGACAATTTCACGTCAACTACAAACAGCTGTCCTTATGTGTAAATACTGCTGTTGGCCATGGCAGTGTGTAGATTTGCCATGTGATATTTTCTCTAGGGGCAAGAAGAGTAAGGGACAGTGAAGCTGGTGAAGTGCCCCCTTCTGGAGAGAGTGGGAGGTGACACCAGCAAGGAAAAGGTAAGAGCAGTCAACTGCTATCTTTCTCCCTTATGGTTTTCAGGAACCTATGCACAAATTAAAGTGAACGTTATAAGTAGTTCCTTAACTAGAAGAGACTTGAGTCCTAAATTGAGTTTGTAAACTATTCAAAAGGCTTTGTTACATAAATCATTGCAGGTTTCTTAATTCCACATCGGTGAAGGTCTAAAGATTTTTGATTGCTGCTGAATTCCAGTACTTAATGCTGTATCTCTTCTTCAAATGCATCACATTCAGTAGGATAAAACAGTAATCACAGCTTTTCCTGGATCCTCTCTCCAGCTCAGCCTTCCATTTCCCATTTTTCACAATGCCATCATGCAAGTTTCTAAGTGCTATGCAATTGGTTTAAATGGTTTAGAATATACTGGTAGTTTTCCTAACATAATTGTTAATCTTCTGTTCTTCTCACCTCTGCTGATTGGGTGCTGTAACCTTCCTAACCCCTGCAGATATTCTGAGTTCAATTAATATGTCTCTCACAATTGAAATGTGCTAGCTGGCTCCTGTTCTGAGACACAGTCCTGTGAATCAATGTCTAAAACAAAGCTTTCATTCAAGACGTGACTGAGATATTTTTTACACAACGTCCACAACAGCCGCCTCTGCTTAAATCACAGTCGTTTTTCCCCATGAGACCCAGCAGCGATATGAGAGAGGTTAGCCACTCAGACCTCATCTACCTCTTATAAAATACAGACCTAAACCTGCACGTGCACTTAGTATGAAGGTCACCATTATATAAATGACATGATGTGCCCTCCCGATAAAGTTCTGTTTTTCTCCAAAACACACAAACATATCTGCTTTTATAGCTAAATGCTTTTTCATATGCCTAATTATTTACAATTTACAGCATGATCTAAAGCATCAATCAAACTTCTATCCAAACAAAGCACATGCTGTGCATTCAGCACTTGAAGCAAAAGCAAATCAATCTGTTCAACCAATAAACAAAATAAACTCTCCTCTCTCAAAGTAATTTCCAAAGCAACTCCTGCATGATCCAGCTGCTGTCAGATATAAACTCTCCTCTCAATGCAAGTTCTAAAGCTGCTTCTGCGTGTTCTGTCTGCTTTTAGATATAAAGGAGAACTTTCAATACAGGCTATATGACATCACAGAAAAACAGATTTAATGACATGAAGTTTATAGGTCAAAGGTCAAAAATAAGTGGTGCTCTACAACACGCTGAGCTTAGAAAAAAATTAATTTCACATTCTTTAATTTTCAGAGTAAAATGGACAGCCATTTCAGGTCGAATAATTGTTTGAACCAAGGATTTTATTATTAATCCGTGAAGGCTGCTGAATTCGGGGTCACAGAGAGGGTTGATTAGGTACGAGGCACACAAAGCTCTCCTCAGTCGATGCCATTGAAAAGAAGCAAGTAATTTAGATTCAGAATTGGTCTAGGATTGAAGCTCACTCCATTACCAACCATTTTCAATTTCAGCTTCACAATAAACATCAAGCTCAGCAAGGAAATTAGTGCATTTGGTAATGTACAGGAAGAGATGGGTGGGTCTTGACAAGATGACACTTATAACCAAAGCTTCAGCTAATGAAATCCTTGAGAGGTGCCTGAATTTGACATATTTTGACATTTTCTGAAACCATACCCAGATTTCTTTTTTGCCTACAACACCTTTCATTATAAAAAGACACCTACTTTTAGAGAAAATACTGAAATTGCCTACGTAATACTTGCAAAAATACATATAAATATACATTAGATACATAGATCATTTAACATTTTTGATAGAAACACAATATTAAGTCATGCAGTAAGTTTTAATAATTAACCTGAAAACAGTAAACAAATTAATGTGAAAAGTATATATATATATTGTTTGCTGTGTAATAGAACCAGATATCTTTCACACTCACAGTCAGGAGTTACAAGGTATACTGTATGTGTTTTGAGCAACAACAATTTACTGAAAGCTTCCACTAGCATTGTCTGCTTTTACAACACATTTTAACTGTTATTAATGCAGCTTAGTTTGGGTGAGAAAAAAATTGTCATGCAGCATATTTAATTAATATTGATCCCAATCTTAAAAACATTCTGATCATAACAACTCTAGTTTTAACATACATAAGCAGGAATATGAAGTAGATTGTAGCATCACACTTACAAATCAGATTGAATGGACTCCATATCAGGTGATCATTGAAATTGAGAACATTAGCAGAAAGGCTACTTCACATACAAAAAATATAGATCTCTCAGAATTAAATGTTAGCACAAAACAAAATAGCTGCTATCGATAATCTTAGAAGAACTGAGGTAAAGATAGATAAACACACTGATAGCCTCCGTATCACACAGGTTTTACAGTTTAACTTCAGAAAAGCTTGTGTGTAGGTTTCACACTTTCACTCACTGAATCAGAAATTGTATTCCAATAAGATGCAGAATAAATCTTAACATTTAATGCAAATCAATAAATGAGTTTTATTAAATATTCTATAATTAGTTGTGATCTGTTTTATTGGAACTGGCGAGACAAATTTTAATGTTAGAAAAACAGTTTTAATTACAAGCATGGAGGCCATTTCTTTCCTTTAAGCTCTCCCCAAGCTATTCCTGTCTGTCTTCCTACAGTTCTACCACTCAGAAGGTTGAACAACTCTCCTCATTCTGTCATTTAGTTCACAGCATTACTGCTGAGGTGTTGCTAGGTTATTTTCAAGAGTTGCTTTTTACTAAGAAATATAAAGAAGAAGTCCATGACCTATATATTACTAGCACCATGTTTTTTACCTAAAAACATATTTAAAAGGCAAATTCAGCCTGATGAAGATATTGGTCAATGTTTTCCCATGTCCTGAATGATAGGACTGATGAATGCTGTTAAGATATTCATGTTCATTAGCAGCACCAACAACCACACATTAGTACTTATCATTTTTATATTAGTTTCTTTATTATTTTCTTTTGTTTTCATGAAAGAAAACAAATGGGGCACCCTCTGTTTGAGTTTTTATTCATTACAAATCTTTTAAATTTTTAACACTAAGTCTGACACTTATACTGTATGTTCCAGATTGTTGCTATAAAAGCATATATACTTGAATCTATCTTAAAACACTGACACTTAAGGAAACAAAATGCTGTTTTAGATTGCTAGATAAAATAATGGGTAACATCTTGATTTCTGATGAAACATAGAAGGAAAATGTAAACATGAATTGAAATAATTTATAAATTGTTAGACAGTCCTTATGCCTGTAGCCTGATGTTGAACAAAAACAAGGTTGATCTTTGTCAGTGCTGGAATGGGATTTCTCCAGGGAAATCCAGGCTCCTACTGTAAATATTGTTAGTGGACCAGACCCTTCTGTGGGTGAAAGTCTCTGAAATCTTTTTGAATTACAAAGTGCTACACATGTACACATGTAAAGTATTTTTACCTCCAGTGCATATAAAACTATGGAAATGAAGACTGGACCTAGAGAAGCTAGAGAGTCATATAAATGTCAATATAATTCTAGGGACCAGTCAACATGGTTAAAGTAAAGGCAGGTTGTGAGAACATGGCAGAGATCTATGATCTATGAACAAGCAGCAAAAGTAATGTAACTTACAAAAGAAATTCTAAAAGATTTTGACAAAAAAGATTAGATCAACATTTAATGTACAGTAAGTGCAGATTGTTGCATGCAAGTGGATATTGTATATTACATATACTAATAAGAATAATGTAGAGTGCACTAGTAAGACCTATTTTAGACGATTATGCACAATTGCACTTACTATATTACAAAAAGATAATAATGCTCTAGAATCAAAGCAGAATGACAGTGCAGCTCTTAAAGGAGCATCCTACACTCACAGGCTAAAAGAAGAGAACAGGAAAGACTATGAGGGGACCTGACACAAGTGATCAAAAGACATTGACAGAGTCAGCCCAGCAGGACAGTAAAACAAGAGCATGAGTGCAGACGAGGAAACTATGAGGAAGTGTATTTAAAAGTGAGAACAGGAGGCGTTATGTCGTACAAAGAGTAAAGGGTGTAAAGGGCTGTGGAGTCTGGAACAGGCCACCTGATCATGCCCCTAAAGCTGATTCCCTGGATAACATCCTCAGATCAATTAGCTGCTAAACTTTGAAATTAGCTAGATGAGCTAAAGAGCCCCTTCTCATTTCTAAAAGGTCACAAAGTTTTGAACAGAAGAACTGCCTATAAATTACAAACATTGTGTCATAGTATAATAATTTTAGTTAAAAAAATGCATGTTTGGTGTTTAACCAAATGCTCCAAGAGAGAAGCAACTCCTTTGATAAATCCAAATCTTCACAGATTTACAACAGAAAAAAATCATCCCTATGTTCAGGAACACTGAAAAATATTCCAGCATTATATGGAAGCCATTTTATGAACTGAAAAGCCAATAATTAAATACATTGAGCACAATGCAGCGCTTATAACCCCACATTCAATTCCACTCTCCTGGCTCAGTCTCAGTTTAACATGCAGAAAGGAGGATAGCGAAGAACAGAGACCTAGAATACTTCCTTAAAGTAAAGATTACCACCATGAAAACAAAGTGACTGCCTGAACAAAATACATTTTACACACTCACGTCAATAGATTTCACCCCTCAAGCAGAGTGCTTCTGCTGCCGTATCCTTTTCATGGCAGAAGTGTCCCTGTTTTGAAGTTGAGAAGATATTCAACAGCTTTTTGGGGCTTTATGATTTACCTCTCATTGAGTAAAATCTTCTCGGTCCTATCATCATTTACATGGGTAAAAAAAAATTAAAGTGGTCTAAAATTACTAAACATTATTAAAGGTCCAAAACAAACTTTTTTTATTATTTGTTATGGTATCAAACGCTTATAATAGGAGAGAAAAGAAATTTCCAAGGTTCATAAAGATCTTTATGTGTATGCATACAGTACATGTTTGCAATCCTTCCCAGTAGTGGTGTGTTCCTACTGTAGTATATTGCTTCTGAGTGGATAATACGTTGGGTTAAAATCAGAAATTCACCCTCCCAGCAATTCACATTCCACAACACCTGATGACAGATCTCAATCAGGCAGAAAAACTGCCAAAAATGGTGGAGGTTCAAGGAAGCATTCCAAAAGCCTGAAAGTTGTCGCGAAAGTTGCATCTGAGCTAATGTACTGCCTTGCTGCTTTGCTATTCTTTAAAAATTTTAACTTCTCACTGAACACCCTGTTTTTGCAGTTCCCAGCAAATGATAAACACACTTTGAAACCATGAACAGTTTGGTTGCGTGACAAATATAAAATCTAAATGTGCTTTCTAATATGTATAATCAGTTAACTGTACTTCTGATAGAAGAGTGACTTATTCAGATTTAAAAACCCAGTATTATTTGCCAGTCTAATACCCCAGAAACAATTATAAGATATAAACAATTATAAACGTTGGGTGCCAGTACCTATTAACAAGACAGTCTGACTAGACTCTCCGTGAGTATACTGGGAGTTAAACTGCATTTCGCAAGATATTATCTACTTTTTTGGAGAGTGTCATCAAATAAAATTAATGGCAAAACAAAAGAGTAGTTTTATGATCTTCTGTGGCTCAGAAGAGAAGGCTTCTGTTGCCACCAGGCTGGAGAGCACCCTGCCTGGAGAAGGCCAACCTCAAACCCATTCATCTTCCAGGCGGCTGAATGGAAGGGCTCTCTTCTTCCATTCCAATGCCTCCTGTTTTCTATAGGTGGCAAACTCATGAGATAGTGACACCAGCAAATTGTATGTTGGGGAAGTATTATTGGCCTGATTAAAGCGTTGGATGTTAAGCTCTGAACCTCAATGGACAGATCATGTGATTTCACACTGGGCAGACAGAGGAGCACTAGTGTGTGAAAACCATCAGGATCAGCCAGTTTCCCTAGGCAAACTCTTGCTTTACTACTGCGTTTTTTTGTGCTTTTTTAAAATAATTGTTTAGACCTTTTTTTAAATAAAACTTTGCCGACATAAAATAGCACATTCTAGGATTAATGCTATGAAAACCTAAATTAACATTAGTGGTTAAATGTAAAAAACACTGAAGTATTAGGTTATTATAATAGTATCCCATCCCAAGTATTGGGTATTTTAATACAAAACAATATTGCACAAATCTGGATTATGACAGTTTTCTGAATACTGAAAATAAAAAGCCATCTGCACATGCCTTTTTTTCAGTAAGACTAATCAAATGCGTGGGATAATTACCTGAATTGCATTAATTTCTCTTTAATCATGGTATTGTTGTATCAGAATGTTGTTCTTAAGGGAAATAAGACCTTAAACTGGGGGGGCTGAATAAAAGGGGATATTGACAGACATCCCTAAAACATGCGTAGTTGTACATCTAAATTACTCCTACAGGCTTTTATATTTTCATATTTTTAATTAGGAGAGCAATTAACGTTTCATTAGTAAAGAAACTGTTGTGGTTAATTTCATTATTTTAAGTGCAACAAATGAACAGTAGTCTGACATTACTGTAAAATACAGTGACATATTTTTTCTGAAAATGTCAAATTTGCTGATGTATCTTTAGAGATAACCTTAAAAGAATTACATTTCCACATGTAATACAGTAGGAATGCAGTTAAACCTCTTTATAGGAATATACATATTTCATGAGTTTTAAACAAGCTGGCTGGCTATGAAACATTTTCGGAAGGAGCTAATACATACTGCAGATGGTCTTTTTCTTATAAAATTGTCTATAATTGTTCCTTTCCTTTTTAAAATGATTTTGATTTTGATCTCACAAGATACACATCTGTGTGGTTGAAACAGGTGTGATGCAAAAGAGATGGCAAACAGATATAATGGTGAGGACTTGGAAACCAGCCTGCACGCAGTGATGACAGATGAATTGAGAAAGAAATCTGACTATTTTATATCTACTTTAGGATGAGATTATAAAAGCACAGAAAAGTGTGGTTCAATTGCATATTGTCTGGGCATGTGAACATGATGAGAGTAGTTTCTAACATCAATAAAGCAAATTAAAGTGTAGTTTTAAAAGAAATCATTCAAACTATCCACCTGGCAGGCTGTTAGTATTTGAAGCCATTGTTATTGATGCCCTTAACTAAACCCATCGTATCTGAAAATGAATGATGTGTCTGACCACCGGCCTTCGCCTGCAGAGGAGGACGAAGAGCCCCAGAGCAGCTGCTGTTTGCACCTATATCTTTCCTCCTTTAGAATTGTTGTTTATTTTATTTTTATGTGCTGCAATTTGGACTTGAGCAAACAAGAGAGGCTACAGACAAGTGGGGGCCAGTCATCTCGTCTGAGACGTTTCATGCTATCTTTTTTCATCTGGAAGTCAGCAGGCAATTGATCCAAGGATATCGGCCAGCCATTTCGTGAAAGAAGCCAAGTTATCAATGTGTTCTTGGTTTTACATGCTCTTCCAGTTAGTTCCCACTTCCGTCCTCTGGCGTGTTTATCTGTCTTGATTTTGGGGGAGCCCCCTGATTCATGTGGGATGGCGACAGAGGCTTTGAGTAAAAACCTGAGAGTTTCTCCTTTCACTGCACTACAGCCCAGAGCTGCTTATCCAAGTAAAGAACCTGTTCTAAATATCCATTGGTTTCAGCTGTAACATTTCAAAATGACTCGCTAGATCTGCAGAAGGAATGTGTGTGAAACAACAAGCTTGCTTTTTCTTCCACTATTTTCCACCAGTGTTACACTGTTATTATGACTGGTGTAAAGATACTGGAGCAGGAACCAATACTAGTGGTATGATAGAGTATATACATTCTTTAGTCTCCTTATTATTCATAACCACCTCATTCTTTTAAGCAATGCAGGTTACACTAACCATCTGCACTGGCAGATTAAGTTAAGTAATATGATGGTTCATATTCCATCAACAGCTAGATTAAAACTCAAATGTTTTTCTTGTTGTTCTTTCACAACCATACAGGCCATTCAGTCTTAAACTAAGACTCACAAATAGGTCACAAATATTTATGTTGGTTCTTGATGGTGTTGTATTCCTACATATATATATATAAGGTTGAGTGCTTGGCTACACATCAAAGATTTTGTCATGTTTTTAAAAGGAAAGAACTAGTTTAAACTTGAACAGAAAGAGTGTTTTTTTTCAGTTTTAAATGGGGTGAATTTGTCTTTAAAATATTTCATACAAAATATAGACAAGAATGTGGGTCTTCCATATATCCATAATATCTAAAATATTATCTGTTTTACTTAAATATCAAATACTATAATTATTATTATACTTAAATATTATTTAATATTATTATTAAATATTTGCATTATTTTCAATACATTTCACATACCACTAACCCATGCCATTGCTAACCCATATTAACATCAGATCTTTTAATGTTGTTCTAATGAATTCTCAGATGATCACACTAGATTCAAATGGGTTAAAAGTAGCTGTTTAACAAAAAGTTTTAATTAATAACCATATTTTTTCAGTTATACATGTATATCAGTAAAACCAGAGGCTTTTGTAGTGCTGACCACTAGTGTAAAACATTCAAAATGTACTGTGAACATAGGGCTGCACACTGCACACTTAACGAGAAGACAAACGGATATCTCTGTCTATTAATTCATGTCCCTATTAGGAAAACAGTGATCCTGATGGTTTAATTTAAGCGACAATGTTTTGCAAATACTTCCTTCACAGTTCAGAAAAATACACCCATTCTATATATCAGGAATACAATTACTTCTCCTGGAGCGTAAAAAAACATTAAATTCCTTATTTAGTATATAAATTCTTTAGTCTCCTTATTATTCATAACCACCTTATTCTTTCTGAGCAATGCAGGTTACACTAACCATCTGCACTGGCAGATTAAGTTAAGTAACTCTTCATTATCAAACCACAACTGGAGACACATAATTTTAATGCGATTCAGACTGTGGTTGCACAGAACAAATTCTGCTTCCCCCAACATATCACCCTGGAAGACTATTAAAGACTAACCATGTGAATACTACCTCTTCACAGAGAACCCATTGTTCACAGCAAGGTAAGTGGGAAACCTTTAGACTATAATCATTGCAGCGCACAGGATATATTGATTTAAAGAAGAGAAGAAAAATTGGAAATAAATGTTAGTTACAGAGACTGCTCCTCTAGCATGTTAGATAGAGAGTGCACAGAAGCAAACCTAATACTCATCCCTCGAAAAACAAATTAGAAAGAGTTAACAAGAAAAACACGTAAACCTATTGAAGCTTCTGGGTGCATGAAAGCAACCAAACCACATCTTTTTCTTTTGTAGGAAAGCACCAGAGGCAGTAAGTCAACAAATCTCTAAAGAGTAAAACAGAAAAATACACACAAACTTCTGGGAATATGCATGTGAAGTCTTTGCTGCTATCAAATATTGTGATTAGACACAGGAAAGCACATTCTGGGCCAAATGGTGCTTAGCAAACATTAATTAATCTTAGAAAATGGGCACGTATAATAGCAATCAGTTTTAATATTAAGGAACAAACTTGCGTGTTTCAGGCAAAAGGAGTTACCCAGTTAAAACTAATAGGCAAACAGTGATTAGATCATCTGTCATGAACAGCGTTTTTTCAAGGAAACAAATCCATTTTTAGGACGAAGAGCACAATACTATGAACAGTTTCTGAAAATTTAACTGTAACTGCAAAATCAATAACATTATTTTTAGACATTTAAAAAATATATATTTTCAATGTTTATTTCACAAAACAGAAACCAAGAATGAATTGGCTAATGTAACACTCAAGTAAAACTCAAGTAAAACTCAAAACACACAAAGACTCAAAAGTGTCAGACTTGTTTTGTGTCTGAGATGATTTTGTAAAACAAACCTTGCAGTAGAAATAGCTTAAGAATGTTTCAAACCACAACATTATGTCTGTGTCTGAGCTTAATAAAATGGAAAAAATATATGTACTGTACTGTAAGTATTCTGTACAAACTATATATATAAATATATATTTTAAGCAACCAAATCTATAATACAAACAGGTATTATAAATGATTTGTGCTGTACAGACTGTATTTTCAAGGACAGAAATGAAAACTGACGAACTGAAGCCCAGAATGAAAAGGAAATGACCAAAGTCATTACAATTCGGAAGGTGGAAGTGCTGAAAATCTATGAAGTTTAGAGTAGATACTTGAAGCTGGAACACAAATGAACAGATGCATGACTTTACCTTTAAAAATCCACAAGAATCAGCCTTTTTTCTTTACTGAGAGCACTGGTGACTCTGATTACACAGTTTAGGGATGAAGGATTTTTATCCTGTTGCATGAGGCAGAATGAACAGTAAAAGAGACGCTATCAGCTTCAAAGGTTTTTTTTCATGTTTTTTTGTACATGAAAAACAGATAAGAAATCTGTTCAAAAAACATTTTGGGAGGAAAACAAACTGAGATAATAACTCTGAGAGCACAATAGGCATGCTGATTTAAAACTGGGACTGATGGCTATCCACACGTTTTTTCACCTGGTTTTAATTGAAAACATGTAAAGCAACACACAGATGAAAATGAATGACCATTAATGGCAAAAGAGATGAAAGATGAAACAGCTAATTATGTGAAGTGTGAAATAACATGCCCGCTATATTCATTTCAGTTTGCAGTTTGGGGAGGGGGGTAGGCACGCTGCCTCTCATTGGGGGGAATTCAATTCTGGAAAGTAAGATGAACAAACACAGATTCACTGTTAGTCACATATGGTGCCACTGTGCAAACATTTGCTGGCATGCTTCAGGTTGCTTAGCCTATGAGATCAAGTTCCAGAGGGCTTAAGGAGAATTTTAGTTTTTATTCATTTATTGAAACTGCAATATAATGACAAAGATTGACATTACAGTTGAGAAACCCTACCTGCTGTGCTGGGAAAGTTAAATGCAAACATGTAATAATGAGCATCATACTGTGTTGAAGTGCATTTCCACTGTATTGATGTTTGCATTTATGTATGCATAGGATCCAAAGAGTGTTACTATGAAGAGTTCAGATTTAACACTAATACTTACAAGAGTGCTTTGAAAACTTCTGAGTCCGATATAGGAAGAAAGCATAAGAAAATGTTCATTTTACAGCTTCCTGATGTCTGTGATGAGTTTAGTCAGCATAGACAGCACAAAGTCACAAAGGCCTGCATTGCACTGTTCCCTGTTTAAGGTTTTTTTAATGGTAGATTAAAACACATATTGAAAGAAAAAAAAGAACTTCAAGGATAGCTCTGCCATCTGGTTACTGATGTTAGAAAACACCAAATTAAAGGAAATGAAGACATTTTCCGATTAAAATGAGTTAAAAGCTGCTTTTTGATTTTCAGTATCCACCATTTTTTGCTTTTACAAAAATCTAAACAATGAATTCAACCAAATACTGTTATATTCATATATCAGTATTTGAACTTGCACACTGATTGATCTATTTTCTAAATAGAAATAGCTTTCATTAAAAATATCTCTTAGGAGAGCCAATGTTTATTCGCATTTTACAAGGAAAATTGTTTTATGGTGTTCCATGGCTGATAACATTACTGTTAATCCTTACAGAGCATTGGGGTGGAAAAGAATGAAGTAAAAGTGAGGGCAGATTAGCATATCCTAAATCCATTTACAAGCTGGCGATGTTTGCAGAAGGATTCCCATTTCACCAGTCATTATTCTATCATCAATGGTTAATTTCACAATTTTTCCCCAATTTCGCTTAAACCAGTCTGTTATATTTTGTGCAAACACTGTTCCACTGATTCAAATGAAGCCTGAGTGATTATCTGGGATTGTCACAAAAGAAAACAGCCTGTTTAATTAACATGCAGTAATGGTAACAGGAGCATGGAAATTTCATTATAAAAGGTCTTTAGAATAAAACCATTCTAACCATCTTTCTACCATAGTTGTATTTTATTACAATGTATTTATTAAACAATTATCATTATGATTTCATATGATAAATTAACAGACCTGTTTTTGAAAATAAATTGAACAAAACAAAATGAAGGAAACATAGGAGTACAACACCTCTTCTCAGATCCACGACAAAAAATTCAAACAGCAGAGGCTTAGAGGCTGGATATTCTTATTTAGAACGGGCCTTGTGTGATTTTGCAGTCAAAAGTAATCAGCTGGATCCCCAGACTGCTCTTTTTGCTGAGGCCAACAGCCAGAGAAAACATATTTCCATTTTAACGCCTTCAGATGATCAAAGCATCAGCTTAATATAATCAGCTCAAACCCATTTACCAGTGAGCCTACCGCTGTGTCTGGGGACTGCTTCCCTTCCCAGCCCTATCTATTCTGAAACAGGTGCTATAATAGTAAATTAATTAGTCTGAGAAGATGCACCTTGTTCTCCATCTTCGCAAGCCCCTTGTGGGTCACAGCCTCCAGGAAAATGCCATATGGGCTAGGTTTTCCCTGGAGAAACAATAAAGAAAACTGGCAGACCACAGTCGGCAACGAAGGCTTTTACACAACAATTAACCCTATTAGCCCTCTGGTTTCTGTGTTTTTTTTTGCGTTTTCCATTTTTTGGGGTGGGGGTGAGTGGAGTTACAACATCTCAGCACAGTGCCCATGAAACCGTTAATAGATCAAGCGACAAATTAAAATGCCAAAGAGGGCACTGACCTGGACTGTGGGGCTGACACCTCAGAAGTCAGCGCTTGTGATTCACGTACATCAGGTATTCCTGGTTAAAGCTTTTACGGCTCAACCACTGCACTCCTAGACCTCGGAATACAGCAAGTACTGTACATTTATGGAATCGGTATGAAAAGGGATTTATTTGGAATAATCACCCAAGAGTCTTTTCTGAACCATGAGGATGTCAGTTTGCTTTGTTTCATAAGGCATGATATTGTTTGTTGTTCTATTTTTATTTTTTCTAACCTCCTGTTATGATAAAAAAAGCAGGGGCTCTCCAGAAGTCAAAGACAGTGCAGCTCCAGCCCTCTGAGGCCTGCAAAACTAATAGCTTGTAACACTGGAAAATGTGAAGGAGAATTTGACTCCAAACCCTGAAATCTGGGAGTCAGTTTGTTTTCAAAACCTTATTTACCCATGAAGGAGAGAAGAAAAGAGAAGCCCCTGGTTAATGAGGTGAAAACAGTCCTTAAAATTTATGCTTACAGGATTTTAGGATGAGTTTTAATGTAATTACTGGAGCACTGAGGGAATGTGTCAAAGGAATCTGACAGCAGCACATAGCTAGGACTTCCGCAAAAGCAAAAAAATACATAAATAAATTAGGAAAAACACTAATAGAGTCTTTAAAAATGTGAGATTAGTATTTATTATTAAGGCTAACACATTTAATGCAATAAACTGATTACGATTAACTATGCATTTTCAAACTATAAAAAATGATTTTGTGCCACACAGATGTAGTGATTAATCACAGCAGTGTGGATTGTGAACTGTGCATCAGTGAATGCCAGACAGCCTCGGGTCTGGGGCGGAACCTCCTCACCAACCCTCCTGGGTCCAGGGATCAGCGTTCTGCAAATACTGGGATTTGACAGAGGCAAAACTAAGCCCTGAGCAGATGGTTCAGGATGTTCTGTTAAGACTGCAGTTGATTACTTGAAACAGAGACCCTTTTTACATCGAGAACGCTACTGAGACGGCTCTCTAGTGCTTCCTAACCTCTCACACCAGCGCAAAGCATGCAAGACATCTCGAATAAAACACATGCCCCACCCCTGACCCCCTGACATCATGAGGAAATTATTATTATAGGAACAAAAACGCATTAAAATATTTAAGGACAAGCACCCAAGGGGGATTTGTTGTCATTTGAGATACTGAAGAAGCACAGCAAATAAAAATAATGAATTTATTCACCAGCATGAAAGTGTTGACATAAGCATCCCTATAAATATACTGACTACAGACCAGAAGAGAATTTACTGTCCACTTTGAATTAACCTAAAATGGACTTAAAGTCTGATCTAGGTTCCTGTATTCAACTTTCCAAAATATTATTATTACTTAAATCATGACATGAAAAAACAACAACATAGTATTTCATATTATAAACTTTATTTTATATAGCGCCTTTAAATGTTACGTCTCAAAGTCCTTTACAATAAAAAAAGAACGCAATGAGAGGAGACAGCAGAATGATACAATTACAATAAGGGTTTGAAATACAGTATGAAAGCAAAGGAGCATACAGAACCAAACATAAAAAAAATAAAAAACAGACTGAAAAACTGCAAAACTTGAGAAGTACATTCCAGATTCAATACTACAATGTCTTTGAAGATGATATTTAGTACCACTACATTACACATTTCTAAAAAAGCTCAATGGAGGCTTGACATAGGTAAAAACAAGCTGGGCAGGTTCTTTCCCTGCTGAGTAATACAAAAGGCTGTCCAATGATATATTGCAAGATGACATGAAAACATTACATTATGACAAGGGTGCATTCAGTCTTCCAGAATAATATCCTAAGAATAATAAGGCATTTCCAGTCCCCATACACCATTTACAACACTTGTTTATACAGTGTGAAAATAATTTGCTAAAGTGGAATAAAAAGTGTTTTTGAATAAGTATGTATTAACCATTAACCTCTGGATGGCTTAGTACAAAACGAAAGTCAGTCATCACCCTACTTAAAGCATCACTGAAAACACAAATATGAACATCAGTTGAGAGGGAAGGTCATTCTCTGCACGTCTATCCCTTTTTCTGCACCAGTGGTGCTATGGGAGACCCAGGAATGGCATAGTACTGTCTTGCTCTGATGTTTAGAGACCTTGTAGCAGAAGTAATGGAAAAGTCAGAAGGTTCAGATTTTTCACCCAAATTGATCATATCCAAAGTACATTTAAAACTGAGAACAGTAGGGAGTGGAATAAATTACCCAGCTATGGCGATGAAGACGATACCATTACTGTCTTCAGGAAACGCCAAGAAAAGCCAAAAAGTTTTCTTATTTAATTTTTTCTTTTCAGTGAGGAAATATTGAATCTAATCTGCCACATTTAAGAACAAAAGAAGCAGGTCCAGAAATGATCTGGACTCCATCCTATATCCTATGAAACAGTCAACAGAGGAAGCGTAAAAGTGGTACTAACACCAACATTAAAGCAATATGTAGATTTTTCTATTTAATACTTTAACAGTTAAAGCAATTGAGAATAAACTCCAATTTATATCGATGGCCTGTAAACATCTGTGTACAGTGTGGTATTTATTCAAGGATATGACCACACTGGAACAAGTAATAGGTTTATTCCATGCTGAAAAGAGAAGAAAGGAAACCCAACATTTCGGTCGTGGAGCCTTCTAATCACCTTCTTTTAAAAGCTCACACCTGAAGAAGGCTCCATGGCCGAAATGTTGTGTTTCCTTTTTTCTCTTTTCAGCATGGAATAAACCTATTGTTTGTTCCTTCGCAGCCTACCCATGCTGACGCAGCTCCCCACCTGAACTACTATGACCACACTGTGCCCCCTGCGCTTTGAACCCATGACCTGGCAGAGCCACTGGCTCTCTTCCCTGCTGCGCCTCAACACAAGTGCACACTGGCAGGGAAACACGAGAAATTACCCCCAAAACATTTGGGTTGAACTCATGTTGAAACGATAAACCAGCTCCTGTGCATATTCAGACCCAGTCACTGACTGATTCTGCTTTTAAAGTTCCTCTGTTCATGCCAGACTACACACTCTTCACACACATGTAAGGTAATGTCTGCAGCATTGCTGTATTTCACATGCTTACAGTACTACTGTTATGTGATTACCTTCAGAGGCAACAATGCAGACAGACGTGTGCTTCCTGTGCAAATGCCCTTTTGTGCAAACTACACGCTGCAAAACCCCTGTTATTTCTAATGTCTCGTTAAAGGAGCACCACCTGCTCACCTGTCAGTGTTGTTCTCTATGGCAGTAAACCACATACTTCTTAAGATTAAAAAAATCTACACAAAATCTTATTCATGAAAGACCCTTTTTTCAGTCTATGCTCAAGACTCATGAAATACAAAATCTCATGGAAACATGCTTTTACATTTTTTTTATTTTTGCTCTTGAAAAGTAAAAAATGATTTTTTAAAAATCTAATAAATCCTGATCAAATTCTAAAAAAAATAATTTTATGGTTTATGAACATTTTAAAGCACTCATTTTTTTTAGTCTAGGTTTGTCCATAATCAATTTTCTTCTTGGAAGCACAAATTAATTGCTTCAAATGATAGGCTTCCATCAATACATCCTTGAACTTAAAAAGCTTGGTGCAGCTTTTTTTTCTTTTATTCAATCAAATCATCTCCACAATTTCCCTCCTTTGCTAAGATACTACGTTTAAAGCCTTTGTATTTCAATATTAAGAATAAGATGTAGCACCAAATTCTAATGGAAGTGCTAACATTTAAGAACCAGGCTGATGGCTTCCATTATGCTTAATAACGTTTGAAGATTACTGAGCAAAGTTCCAGATTTCAAAAGGGAGAAATGAATCTCTTGCTTTTAAATTAGGCTCTTAGCTAGAGTATCCTCTGCATCAGCAATTTCTGTCTACAGGTAGTTACCCCACAAACACTTTATTTACTGGTTGCACTGTCCCTCACCCCAAAATTTTAAATAAAGCTTTCATGTGTTATCTGCAGCTATATACACATAAATCACAATAAAAATAGCTGAGAAATAATGCATGTGCAAATGTTCAGAAAAGTATGTTCATAAAATAATCACTCACTTAAAAAATAAATTCATTAGATTCCATTTATTATTATTAATTTATTGTTGTTGTCCCCATCACTGTTTTCATCACATTACTGTTTTGTTGCTGTTTAAGTAACATTTTTAAGGAGAAAGTCAGTTTTTACCTCTCAACCATAAGTCTGCTGGGGCTGAAACTGACTAAAATACAACTAGTGTTCAAATCTAAAAACAAAAAAATAATAATTTTGAAACAGAAATACAGGGAATGTTCAAAGGCTTAAAATATCAATAATTATTTTCAAGGCTTTAAAATACACAAACTCTATATATTTATCACTTAAAGCCTCAGAATCTATAGAAATTAAAATTTATATTATGATGGTGATAATGATGATGACAAAAATACCAACAGAAGTCATCATCTGGCTCATTATTTTCGAGTACTTAAACAAAGACAGAATTTTAGTTTTAGCTGTATTATGTTAAACATTTTTATTTTTCAATGGCCTTCATAACAGACAGTTTTACATGTCTCAAGTAAACTGTTGGAAGTGAGAAAAAAACCTTGAAAAACTGTACTTAATCACACATAATCAACAGTTAATACTTAATGTTGTAGTTAATAAAATACAAAACAAAGGAGATGTTTGAAAAAAGTCAGAGGAAAAGGCTTGTGCAAGATGATGTGTGCTATCTATTGAAAACCTGGAACAAAGTATTACAGAGACCAGTTAGCAACATAGATAAGAGATGGAAATTGCCACTGGAACAAATTAGGGTTATTCAGTGTCCTGATAAGCACTTATTTGCTTTTCCCCATAATGCTCTCGCACACTTTATAAATTATCATTTAATTATACTGACAAGTGGCAATTGTCAAATAAGGATCAAGAAAGCACAGACCCTTAGGCTTCTTATGATAAAATCTGCGTTGCTTCACACACAAGCAAAGATTCTCTTTCTGTTTTCAATGTATCCCAGCCACCTCACACAGACACACACCTAACACACTGATGACAATAAAATCACGGTAAAATGGTTTGTTTTATGGTGTAAGTGAAACTACAGAAAAGCAATAGAACAGAAGTTAGTATCTTGTTGTCTAAAATAATATAAATGCATAATCTCTATATATGTACAAATTAATGTGCTTAATAAATCTGGCCAAAGCTTTCCTAAAAAATATTAGACACATTCATACATTTTGTCTCCTCCATTCAAGTGTAAGCAAATTTTGATTTCTCCTCCTGACTTTTGAAATGCAAAACGAATGACTGAAATCCTAGTTATTTGATTATCTAGAGATCATGAGAACTAGTAAACAGGCAATTTCAAAATTGTTGTCATCTCTATAGTGTTCAACACCCTATGCAATGCTTAAAGGTAAACATACTACACCATGCTTATTCCTTAGGTTTGTACTGACAAGTCTCATACACCACAAGAGAAAGGAAAATAAGTTGGAGTAAAAGCAAAGCTCTAACCATGAACATTCATGTAACGAACAGATCAATATTATGAACAATTAATTTTGGAATTGTAGGAATACTGCAAATACTAAAGCTCGCTGAGTAACAAAACTTTACAAAGGTGACAAAAATATGTTTTCTTACATAATGCCCTGCCCCATTAAATAATTGTAAAGTGAGCTATCCCCGTTGAGATTTCAGAAATAATGCTTTCAAAGGGAAAGAGTTTGAAAGGCTATTTTCTAAAAAAGCCTTATTCTTCTAGCTGGATGCCTTTTATCATATGATTTTTCAGTGAAAATCCTATCTGATTAACCCTGCCCTTCCCCCAACTCCAAACTCTATTACAGCACATCACTTTTGCTCCCTTTCGTTAGTAAATAAAGTGTACACGCATACAGTCGAGTCTGAAAGAGCCAATCTGACGACTGACCTATCCCAAACAATAGGCTCTCTATAATGAAAGGGATTGCTGGGATTAGTGTGCATCGATGAGGTAATCAAAGATGCATTTTTTGTGACCGTTGCTCTCACATCCTACAGTGAGTGAGCCCCTGGGCTCTGCTTCCAGGAAGTGCACAAAGGCCACATAGTCTTTAAATTTACATTATAAATAAATGCAATGTTTAACAAGCATTAATAGAAAGTACTGATTCACAAGCCTGCCCAAACATTTTTTTAAATTCCTCAATATGTGTTGACACTGTTTTTCTTAATTTGATGCATTTTATTATTTATTGGATACAGTTTACACATTTATTATATATTGCTCATTCATTACCATTTATTTGTACCTCAAAGATTGCTTAATTGAAATATGTGAAATGAATATACTGGTTGTGCTTGCCAAAAAAATCTATAAATGTTAAACTATAAATGTATCAGTTTTTTAGTGACCTTCTTCTGGTAAGTGCCTTTCATTTTTAACAGGCATGTCTTGGAATTATTTGGTCCAAATAACAAGCCATGGCAGAAAGGCATATCCTGGAAAAAAAAATAGATATATTAAAATAATAAAATATTCTACTGTACAAGAAAGTGGGGATATGGGCAGTGCATTGATTGTTTTACAATCTAATTTTAATGTTCTGTAGAGTAAAAATATAAAAACAAACAAGACAAGTTAACCTATGATTTAAACATAGGTTAATGAATGGATATCTTATCATTGAAATTCATGGCTGTTTTTAGTGTAAGAAAAGAACAAAAATGCTGGATAAAGTCTCAGTTACAAACTATTTACAATATGCTGTGATAGTGTTTTAATGCAGAGTGAAGGCCACATTGGAAGTTCCACCCTGTTTGATGTAGGAGATGAATCTTTCCTGCTCTCAGCAGGAGCACTGAGAGCCGCAGATCCGTGTACACTGTAGACTAGTGTTTTGATGCCATCTGTTGGAATAATTGCTCAGTTTATCCTGAAGAAATTTGCACTGACAGGATGCTGGAAAGCAGACATTATTTTATATCTTTCTTTCCTTACATAACCTTCAGCAAAGTAACAGACAGAAATTAATCACTTGTATAAGTGATTCTGCATAGAGCATATGAACATATGAAATGAATTAAATAATGTATGGATGAAGAATATTATATACAGCAAAACTCTTACTGATATTTTATTCAACTGTCAAACTACATTTATCCGTTCCATGAAATGATCCTAAGAGATGCACAAAATTATTAATTTCATATGTAGTTTATCCACTTAAATCATTTTTGAAGTACCACTGGTGAATAGTAATTTAACAAAATGCAATTGTAAATATTTGTAATTAAAAATTATAAAACATTTTTATTAAAAATGTATCTAAATACATTTCCATTCACAATGAACCATAGAAGTCCTCAGTCCATGTAGACATTTCTGTGGTGATACCGAGAGAGAGAGACCTACAGTACAAGTGATGGCATATTCCTAGTCATTTTGAATAGAACATTTTACCAACATATTGTAATGAATTTGTATTAGAATAAATAGACACTTTTAATTAAAAAAAATAAAACACATTGATATGTATGTCCATTTATAAAAGCCATGCATGATTCATCCAAAATGTTTGATCAAAATGGGTAATCTCATTCTACTTTCTTAATGTTCTGCTTTCTGTTGATATACTGCAGGGGGCGCCGCATACATAGAAAACACATGCTACCCACAGTCCATTATTTCATAATTATTCTTTTTAACTGCACTTTTAATTCCTGCCTTGATGAGATCAACTTTTAACCTACAGCAATTCAATTTTCAGCCATGCTTTCATGCTGTGGGATCCTTTAAGAAAGAACAGATTAAATTATTAGGTCAGGAGCAGCCTAATGAGCCGGACAGGCCAAACAGTCTCCTCTTGTATGGACAGCGTCTTATGTTTCTTATGTATGAGGTGCACAATAACAGCAACAGAATAGTTTTTTTCTTATTTTTTGAAAGTTTGCAATATATTTTTAAAGAAATTTCCAAACCACTCCCAATGATCTAATTATTGATTCCCAAACAACTTACAATTATGTAATTCATATGACAGTTAAAATACAATTTCATAAATAAATCGAAGAGATATTTTCACCTTAATTCTGAACAAATGTACTTGAGAGTGCATTATGGTTTTTGGCAAAAAAAAAGGTTTGATTTAGTTTATCCAGAATGGAACAATATGAAACAATGTAAAATAAAAAAGCCTGCAATAGATTTCTGTATGTAAATATAGTACCTATTGTTCTTAGTTTGTAACCGTGAGCAACAGGAGACAGTTGTGTCTCAATGATTTATGCCTAAAGCAGAAGTAGGATAATTACTCCTGCGCTTCACAATGCAGAAACATGGGGAAGTAAACACATTGGAAATGTACTCCCAAATGGAAAGAAATTTTAAGACCCCTGAGAATTATTTGCAGACCACAGTGCAAATGACAGAAAGTTTCTTCTCAGCATCAATTCCAAGTCCCCTCCACTAGTCATGATAAAGAGGCAACAGGTTCATTTAAAATTGACTGGAAGGTGACTTTCAGACATGTCGGTGGCTTTTTCCTGCTTTTTCTTATTGATCCGCTGAGGGTGTCATTAAGCCTCAATCAGTAGAGGCTTGGAGGTTTACTGCAATCGCTGATATAGATGTGACATTAATCAACAGAAAAAAGTGATGTGAAAATGGCTAAAGAATGGCTTGTCTCCAAAATCTGTCATGAATGCTGGAGGAAAAAACTGTCCAAATTATTAAAAAATACTGTGATCATAAATCCTATACTAATGAGTTCACTCTCTCCATTACATCGGAAATTGTTTAACTGCACTTATTCAACAACATTCTTCCTGGTTTTAATATTTAGCCCTGTATTTTCATATGCTGGATTAATCTACTACAACAAATCTGGTATGATAAATTTTAGTCATGTGTTATACCCTTTCATATGTAATTTGAGTAATGACAACCCTTAGACAGCAAAAATAATTTTTATTTAGCTTTTTTTTTCCGTGTGAGTTTTAGATTTCATTAACACTCCTATTTCCTTCCAAGAAATAGGTATGTTTTATCCTCCATCAACACTTGTCGACACTTTTGCAAGAATTGATCTGACAAGATAAATCAACAGGACAAATACATCACCGTCTAAAGAACCTTTAAACTTCAGGATGTGTCATGAGAGCTTAAGCATAAAATAAAATGCAAAGGTCTGAAATAAAAATCTGTCATAGCTACGGAATAATGTGGAGTACAGGTTGCAATTATATGCAAAACAACAGATGAAGACCATTTCAAATACAATAGTTTTTTATGCATCATCTGTCCTAGAAGTTTAATTGTTTTCAAAAGTACAGCAAACAAAAGCAGATTGGAAAAATGGACAATAGAAAAGCTTTAATATTCTGCACATTCAAATATGTACCTTTTTATATGACCCTAACAGTTAAAGCACTCAAACCTTCATCTAAAATGTAACTTTTCATAAGCTTAAACATTTCAATAATGTTTCTAAAGACACAAAAGAAAGTTATTTTTTTATATCATTCTAACATAGCATAACAGTAGCCATAAAACGAAATAAATAAAAACAAATATTATAAAAAAACATATTCTGTCTGTGATAGTGGAGTTATTTATCAATACAGTGTAGCTAAACCAAACACTTTTCCAAGTGATTCATTAAGCGACCTGTCGGCATATTGAATTTCTCAAGCTGCTTTTGGAAGCTGCAATCCATAGAAAAAAACAACTGTAATTATTTTTTCACTCAGACATGCATCTGAGAGCAAAGAGTAAATCAGATAAAGAAGGGAGAGGCTATTCAACCCAGCCTTGATTCACTCTCTGAGGCTTTAGAAAGGGTGGCAAAATCAATACAAACTAATATTAACTTCACATTTAAGGTACCACTATGAATGGCTCTCCAAAATATTGAGACACATCCAAGTACATTTCAGCAGAGCTGATATTTATCAGAAGTCATTTGCCCTCAAACAGATGGCTTCTTTCATTGTGCTCCTGTCACAAATGACTCAGATTTATGACAGACAATTACAGCGTCTGCAGTTAGCTGCCTTATAATCAGCACTATTATTTAAAGATTGGAGCAATAAATTGACTTCTGCTACTGTTTATCAGATATCAGACATTTCTGACAAATTTTCTTTTGCTTTCCTCTCTCAGTATGGTGCAGCCACTAGCTCTTAATGGTTTGGCAGCACAACCTCTTTCAGAAAAAAAATTCTTCTGAACATTACAAGACAAGCGAAAGCACCCAATTATTTGTGAGTGATGCCTTCCCATTTGGAGCTGTCTGCTGCACATACCTTCTCAATCCATTCTGGGTTTCTCTAAATAATAGCTTTCAATGTTTCAGATAACAACGTTAGTCAATCTTAACATGCAAAGAGCGCAGAAACGACTGCAATCATTTATGAACTTTTAACATTAAACTGCAGTTAAAATAAACGGCTACATCTTTTCTAAAAATTTAGAAGCTTGGAATGATACGCACTAAAATATGTATTTTTATTTATTTGAAAAAGAATGAGTGCTTATAGGGCTGACAATAAAAAAGCAAATATAAATTGTAATGGAAAGGAGGAACGAATTTACAAGAAGGAAGGAAGGTGACTCAAGTTTAACCAGGCTGTATAATACCATTTTGCATTTTAAAGATAAGTGAGAATTTACAGTACAGCATACCCTCCAAGTTTTAATCCTATGGTCGGTCACATGCACTGATCATCTTTCCACAGCCAGAAGTAAAAACTGATTAAAACCATGGATTTATTTTTTTCATAGGACACACCAATTACAGTGAAGTGAAAAGATTTTTCCCATTTGAATCCAGAAACCTGCTTGTCAGGAAAATGCTGTAGTAGTGTCAAATCAATAAGCACAGCTTGCTCTGTGTTTTTACATTCTCTGCACTTTATGCACCAAGATGCAGAAACTGGTTGCAATACCTCACATAAACTAATAGCTGTCCAAAGTAATAATTTAGCTCCTATAAGCATAAAATGCACCATATCTGTCATGGCTTTGACATCCATCACACACAGTAGGTAAATTCTGGACACTGTTTTCCTTGGGATAGAAATATGCAATAGCCTTTGCAAAATGCTGACCATGTAATGTATCCTCCTGTGAAAAAATAAATGTTTTTCACTGTATGCCCAATAAATAAAAACAATTTGTCTATTTGAATTCAAAACCAAAAAAAAATATTCATCTGTTCTGATAGGCACAAAATTTCTTCTGCACACATGCTAAAAGTGGAAAATATTCTTATATGAAAGAGTTTCATCTATGTTACAAAACCAATACTGTTCTCAGTAGCAGAAGTACTTGTCCAAAATAACAAGTACTTCTGCTAATAATAATAATAATGCCCTCAGATGGTTCGTCATCGTTAGGCACGGGGGTTACAAATGTGGAGAGAAGTTTATTAAAAATAATTCAGCTGCTGCCTGGAAGCAGAGCTTGTCTGACAGTGTCTTCTTAGGCGCAACACAGTGAGTTCACAAAAGATGACAACTGGTTAGAGTCTGTGTGGAGAGAAAGACACATCAAGCAGGCTAGAGGGTCTGAACAGCCTTCTCTCACTCGTAAGCGTTCTTATGTTCTTTTACAGGACTATGTTTTAACAAATCCTATGTAGCAGACCTCCTCTTTCATTATCTAATATAATGGACTAAAGATGTGAATAAAACATCCCTTATTTCACTGCTGCTTCACTGCAGGACAGCAGATACAAAGTTTCAATCACCCTACAATCTCCTGTGAAAATGATTACATTCATATAATTGTGGCATTCTCATTTTATTTAAAATTTTTAATAATGATATAAGCCATTACATTCAACCCTATTTCCTTACATTCTTTTATTGAGTTAAAAATAAACAAATATGTAAATTTAAAGAAAAATCTTGCAGTGTAAAATAATAATAACAGCAAATGTTCTTCAAGCATGTTTTCTTGTAATAATGGCGCTGTCGAAGAACTGTTTCAAAATAAGGTGTGATTTAATCTACTAGACCACACACAGAGAAATTTGCTTTGTTCGCACAAGAAGCAGATTTTATTTTTTGAATTTTTACGCATGCCAAATTAAAAACAGAATTTTATTTGATTTTTGTTTCAAACCTCATTAGAAGCAAAGCAATCTTGAATAATAATACATGCAAAAAATAAAGGCATTGTGAAGGATGTACAACAATATTCTTGTATAACTTAGATGCAATGTACAATAACCCTTCCAGCCTTCACATAACATGTTTAAGACTTTTGAAGTGGTTTTAAAAATGACCTGAGCAATCTGTTATATTTTAAGAAGGGAACTATTTCTGTCCATGATAATCATCCTAAATCTGCAACAATGAATAAAATGCAGATCAAGTCAGAACAGGTCCGGAGAATGAAAGTGAAATACCAGTGTATTGAGTTACGTGAGACTATCCTTGCTGTGTGCCTTAAAAAGGCAACTCAAGCGCAGTGACAGTCGGGCTCTTCAAACATGTTCTCCAGGTTCTATAAAGCAGATGCTGAATCAAAGACTAGGCACTTACACCTCACCTTGTCTACCCTTTCTCTCAGTCTAGGCCCGCTCCAATATCCTAAGTCTGGAACCACTGATACAGAACATAGGGGTGATGAAGAATCACACACAGGTATCACACACCCCTTCTTTATGCCTTCCCTTTGAGGAAGATCACCCACTCTAGTCCTGTTCTGCAGTCTTAAAGATCTGTCACATGTTTTTATTGTTCTCCAGATCTGATTAGTAACTGATGCAGCGGGAACCAGTACACTGGTGCTGCACATGGTCTTCACAACTTCACAGAGTGGTTACATAGTGTCACAGATGACTGTGCTGGAAACATGCACAACATATAATGTACTGTAGGTACAGCCAAAGGCTGCTATCAGAGGAAGATTGAGGTGTTAATTCTCAAGTGTCTCATAGACACCCTGTAATATCTCTTTAAGACCCATAATTTACATTTTAAGATTCAGATGGGCCTGACTTTGGAGGGTCTTTGGTGATATTAATTGCAGCTTTTGAGGTGCAGAAGGGGTGGCTAAGTTATGTCAGGTTAGGTCTACTTTCATGGGGCTTTTCTATAAACCATTTTAATTTGGTGTATTAAGGCAAGTAGGTGCTTAAGAATTCATTCCAAGCCTTTAAGAAGACCAAGTAGCATTAAATCAGGCCTATATTATGTGCTGATTTCTTAAGCAGGGCACATAAGAATTACAACAGTTTTCCTACTCCCAAATAGATGGCACTAACTCATTGTTAGTATAGATGGCTCCATACTGAGCCAATATTTTTTGAAGATGATAGCTAAATAATCAGTATTTCAACAGTAGTGGAATTATTGTCCATGACTTAACTGTTTATAAAAATATAAACATATTTCTTGAAAGAAAAGGTTTGGAGCTAGAATGATTTTTTTCATTATTGTCAGCAAAGTAATATAAAGCAGGAATGTTAATTATTAAGCATCTGAATCAAATAAATGACATCTGAATGAATACTAAATAGAAATACTAACCAAGATTAGACCATGATAATAAAACGTTACATTCATACGACATTTCAGTTTATGGATTGAAATTCCAAGCATGTAGGCAAATGCCACTTTTAATAGAAGGAACAAGAATTCACTAAAATATTTGATAAGTGCAACAAATTGTATATATACCAGGTGTTAAAACTTAAGTTGTATATTGTTTCACATATCAGCAGGCTATCCAAGCAAAGTGAGGTTAAGTGCTTGGTGTGTCAGGCTGAGGAGGGTCAGGTGCAGAAGCACACTTTTAGCCCTCTGAGCCAGTAATCGTAGCTCCAGAAGGCACCCATTTGAAGGCTGACTGATCACAGCCTGCCAGCCACGAGTTCAATAGGCTGTAATTGTTGGTCACCAGCTCAGCACTCTCCCTCTGTCACCCCCAATTTAACACTCAATTTAGTCATTTTGATTACACACCACTAACAGATGTTTCAATTAATCCAGTTTAATAGCCATGGCTTCCCAGTTCTCCCAGTTTTCCTAGTTAAAATATTTGTCAGACTCTTATGGAAATCGCTTGCTAAAATACTTCTTAACCTCCTGGTTCCCTGACTTAACCATGAAAGAATTATATGTGAAGTTACAGACATTCAGTTTCATGTGTTTGACAGACAATTTTACTAGACGTGAACTCAGCATGTAACCTAACTATCAAGTGAAGTGATTATTTCACAAATCTCCTGCATTTGAGACTAAATAAGATATTTACACATGTATTGACACCAATGGCACTAGAAACACTCAGACGCTTTTATCAGAAAGACTGATTACTGTGTCACACTCACTCGTTAGCATGTGTTTTGGATTCACATGTGGATACAGCTAGAACGCACTGAACAAAAGGCACCTTTAAGAGTACATCTCTACAATTGCTCATGAAAATACCAAAGGCATAGCTGTCTTCCTTTCTATTGAATAAAACAGTGTATTCAATGTAAACAATTCATATACCAACCTTTTTAACGTACAACAAAATAGTATATACTGTAGGTGTGTATCATGTATCAGACATGAAAAACTAATCAACATAATGATTCTTAATAATATTTCTTAAGGGTGTAAATAAAATGGAGTTGTATGTTAAGGGCTGCAAATGTATGTCTAACTTTAGAACGACCAGATCGTTGTTGTACAGTATATGGAAACACATTCAGTACTGCACTATGGCTGTCTTGTCATCTTTTATCTTGACATTGGATGGCAGCAGCGAGTTCAAGATGCCTCAATGTACCTTATTTTTGTTTTTATGCAAACTGACAAATGAAATTACTGAACATTGCGCTGCTTTTATCTTCAGGGATCTGTGCTTATTTCTAAAAATGTAAAATATTATAATTATAAGGCTAAAAATGACTCTGTTGAAAATCTACATTTTATAGGGTAGGCTTACAAATGTAAATTAAAATTCTGAATAGCGAAGCCACATGTAAATTAACCATTAACTGCACACTGTACTATAGACAGTGAGAGAAAACTGCAAAAGAACAGAACATCTTCTACTATATCAACTTAAAATTTATTCATTTTCTACACAATGACCGTTCTTTTAAAACGTTTCAGATTCCACCTGTTATTTCATAGAATCTCGCATTTTATTTTTAAAGGCAAATATGTATATTACAACCACCAGAAAAGCACATTACTTTGAATTACATAGCTCCTGGTTTAATTGTTAATTTTATTTGTGCACTTAAATCACTTGAAACAATAGTGTACCAGTATCCATAGAATTCAATTGCTCAGTTAAAGCCTCCTTCTGCAAAACATAAAACCATGGGTTTCTGGTTGCCTCAGGCGTCTCCTCCTTTTTCTGTTTTCTTATTTTCTCAGAGTTATTATGAACAAGAGGAAGGATGCTGCATCCATGATACAATGCATACTAGAATATTTTTTTCTGAAAATAAACTTTATTAATTGTTTTTAGCTAAAATTTAAACAAGGTGTAATCACGTGGATGTAACCCACTTTTTCAAATGAAGCATAACGTCTGAGTCTGGACTTTGGACAAATGAACCTCTAACAGAAAGTATATTTTTTAAATAAATATGATTTTAATGATTCTGCAGAATATTAAGGAGATCATGAAACTTTACTGTTATTTTATTTTTTACTTCTGTACAATGTGTGAACACTAAAGGGTATCACAACACCCTTACCATTCCATGGACTAACACCACACCTTTGATTGGTTTTCAGAAATCTTTTTTAAAAAGTCAATTTAAATGTCATTAAAAAGCTTTTAATACAGCATTGGAGCTACTAACATCATGGTGATGCACACTTCGTCAGCTGGCAGGGGGGAAAGCACAATTACCCCTCCTGTTTGTTCGGCACCTTGGAATTCTTTGAGATGAAAAGCACTACATAAATTTAAAGGAATTATTAAAATTAATATTAATGGAGTGTGCATAATTACTAATTACTAACTATAATTACTAACAACATATTTCTTACATTTTAGTTAGTAAGAGAATACTTTTCATTGTGTCAATGCATCAGAGATAACAAATACTGAAACAAGTGGGGAACAAGAGCACGGAAACTCACGTGTAACTGGGTATTCCACTGCCACAGCCAGGAGCAAGGAAGCACAAGTGAAAAGAAAGGAGAATTTGCAGCGCGACAAAAGACAGCAGAAGCCTCCTCTGTCTATAGACTCCTCATGTTCTGCGAAGTAGGAAAAGAATCCTCAAATCCAGGCGTTTTTTCCCCATCTTTCACAGGCTACTGAAGAGAAGCGAGCAACAAACAACATGGACTCCTGAGCTATTGGAGCTTCTGTGTTCAAACTGTTTCTGTCTCAAATCTTTCTCTCCAAATTCAGATGGATCTCAGTTCTCCTCACAAAACAAACACACAGGTTTTTCAACACTGTAACCCTGAGTCAGGCCTGCCTTTGAAAAGCTTTCTACCCCGCAACACAGAGTGCTTTCATTATCTTCACAGTCCCAGCAAGGCCCAGCTTTAAAAGCTACTGATTTCTTTTTTCCTTTAGCCTCCCTCACAAAGGAAGGGCATTTTGTAAATTACTTGCTCGTTTCAGATCAACAAAAGGTACTTTCATTGAAAACCCCATTTGATTTTGCTCAAATTTGATTACAAGGATTGAAAAAGGGAAAGAAGAAAAAAAGAAATAAAAAAACCCAGATGGCGTTTTCATTCAGCTTGCTGAATGAGCTTTATCTGGGCCTTTTTAAACTATAGCAATGCACAAGCATTTCAGTTAACTTAAAAAAAAACACGGCCAAAACTATTGGTTTGTCATTTCTCATACAGCTGCCATTGGGAACTCAAAGAAAGAGATTGTATCTCCCCTCAAAGCATCACATGTCTGGATCAAAATAATGGAGATTAGGTATTTTATTATGAATTACAGTCAGATATAGGGTAGGCTGTCATGCTAATAGCAACCTGCTCATAGACTTCAATACAAGCTATTCACTGTCCTCGACAATAGCCCAATGGGCTATATATTGAACTTGTGCTTCAGGCCTGATCAATTTTCTATCATCAAGGCAGGAGACAACTAACAAAGAAACTCACACACATTTGACCTTTAAACTACCCCATCAAAAAAAAAACAATTCCAGCTAAGCTCATTCTCTGCGACAAAATTCATTCTGTGGGGAATGAACTGGACATAGAAGAGACACAGGCTTCGGTGTCTTGTTCACAGGGCATTTCAGCTTCTTGTTTTCTGCTCCAGGTAATTTCAGAGCACTTACAGGCAAAAAGCAGAGACAAACAAACAGTCTTAAAAACCTGAACAAGATAATCCTGGTGCCAGATCATCCTGGTCTTGATCTCATTAACAGAGTACCACAACATTTTATGCTCAAAAAATGATGTTGGACTAATCCTTAAATACTGTAATTTTTCCCAATATGAATATATTGTAGTATTGGTTAGACAGCTATTGAAGTTTTTTTTAATATTTGTTCAGTTATATTTTTTCCCGTTTTCAGCCAGTTGCTAATGGGGTTTAAAGTAGGATTGGAATGATAACCCCTTCACTGCTCATGACCTGCTGAACCCACTTCAAAGATGCCCACACTGCTACAGGATCTGACAGACAGGGGGGTAACCTTCCAGAATCAGAGTGAAATACTGCAGATTAGGGGAAACCTACAGCAACAGCATTTGGTATTATGGGTTCCTCTGCCAAAGTTCACACTTCCTTCGAAAGGATTTTATTCAGAAATGAACTTTAATTTAGAAGCTAACTTACATGAAGTCTTGAAACTGACATAACTTGCCATTTGCAGATGTTCACGAGTGCCAGTGCAAAAATTGAGCAGATGAACATAGGGAAAGTATGGCTTGTTATGTAATATTATTCTATTCTGGCCATGAACATTAGGAGGACAAGGCACCCTGTGAAAGTGACCTAAATGTTTCTGATAGAGAACTATGTCGTTGTGTACAATTTTAACACCAAAGCAATGTGGGAGAACAGGAACATCATGTGTTACAGTAAAGCAACTTGACAAACACACATTTAAAATGTTGTAATAGAGATATATAAAAACGGACAGATCCACAGATCCACAGATATATAGATTATGTACAGTATAACAGAACATAAGACACTCTTCATTTAACTATAACTAAATCCAACTACACAAGAAATTATTCTCGAAACAAAAGTCACAGGTGGTTTCGTAGTCTGACAAGACATGCCTGGTCTCATCACAGGACCAGTGGTGACATCAGCCTGTGAAACTAGTCCTCAGAGAACTCCCATTTGTTTAGTGCGATTTCAGCATTTTACTTTGTATGATGAAATAACTGCTGGGGTATAATGTGGGCAGCTGAGCGGCAGGATACAATTTTTTCAAATTAAGCAGTCTTTTACTGAACACTTTAATCATTTGGAAGGACACATAAGATTGAAATACAGAATTACTTTAAAATGAATCATCAGTCTATTCATCTTGCACAGACTGAATTCAGATTATAGCATGTATGCAGGAAACAGTCACTGTGCAAATGAAATTAACAATTTTCAGTTGTTCATCAGGAGATTGTACTGGAATCCATCCTCAAATTTATTCAAGCTTTTATAAGTCTAGAAAATTATTGACAGAAATATTGTGAATAAAACCAATGAATAAATGACTTCAGCTTAATCTTCTTTTAATATACTTTTATGAGTAAACTCATCTGCAGAGACTAATCTTGCCCTGGTACTTATAGTACTGTTTTGTTTTTGTGTAGCAATCCTGTTGAGTTTCTTTATTCTAATTTTATTTATTTGAGTGTATTTATCATATCTATGGTTTCTTTGTCTATCCGTACATTAACAGAAATTTCTGTCTTTTGTACTGTACATGTAAAATTTTGTATACATTGTGAGTTCTCTTGTCTAAGGGGTCTGCAAAAATAATAAATAAATGCCAACAAGGAAGCAACAATCCATACTTTCAGAACACTGTTTTAACTATCCCTGCAAAATGCAGTCTCTGCTTCCACCTTAAAAACAATCCTTTATACATGGGTTCAAAAATTAATTTGACATTTCAGTTAAAGTCTTCTATCCCACATTATATTCCAAAGGCTTTAATCAATCTTTCCCCTGTGTCACACAAGCTGTAATGATCATTAATCAAAATTAAATAAAGTTTAAGTCATTTCAAAATAAACTGTTGATAGGAAGATCTTCTATTAAATGTATATATGTAATTTCCTCACATTCCAAATAGACCACTATTTGATCAATTGTGCAGCACTGGTTAAATGTAGATCTGGGCACCAATCCGATTCTCTTTTCTCTTTTTCCAACACTGCTATCTTTGGGAAAAGAAAAACCATATTCAGTGCAATGTTAGATTTATGCACGTTCACCAAAAATGGGCCCGTCTCACAGCCTCTCCCTAGCAGAGACCTTAAGAGAAGCTTGGGAACTGGGCTAGTTTAATCCTTCCACACCCTCCTTCAGATCACATCTGCATGTCAGCATATACAGTATACAAACTCAAATATACAAACAGCTGGATCAATGCACCCTAAAGCCAGGAATGCTACAGTGGATAATATAACTATGTTCAATGAGTTTGAAACCATCATAATGAATGTATTTATAGTAACAAAGGTGTAGAGGTCTTGTACTTATATTGTAGAGCATTTTCTTCCAACCCTTGACATTTCACAGTGCAATTTTAGGAAAACGGATGTAAGATTTAAACATTGGAAAATATGAATTGTCAAATATATATATAATCTATCCCTGCAAGTGTATAGATTCCTGGTCCTATGACCTAATGATACTGTTCAAAATGTTTATTTTTATTGTATCAATCAAAATTTAATTGAGAGACCCCTTTTCCCATTAGAAACCTTACTAGAAACTTGACGTGGCGTTACTTTCCTAGTTGGTGACCATTGCTGTGCAGTGCTGCTCAGGGCCCTGCAGTCCTGCTGGGCTCCCAGCAGAGATTTGGGCTTAGTAGCTCCGGCTGTGGGGTTTCAGAACCTAATGTTTCAGTCTGCAATTTTCAGGATCCCACAAAATAAATCTTCCTATTTCCCAAGGACAGCACAGTGGTAAGAGTGTTCAGTGCTCAGTCTTCAGCTGACAAAGTCATGCTTATTTTGAAAGGAATCACAGACGTCATCGACCTGTGGCTGGGCTGAGCGTATTTTTAAAGAACTAAATGCCTCCTAAAAACACAGAGAAGGCCTGATTTACAGTCAGCCGTTTTGTTCTTCACTGTCACTTGGCTGCTTAATCTCATATTATCATTACAATTACAAACATTTTTATACATTTTTGCAAACAGCATCTGTGGTGTAATGCTGCTTGCTCTCAGCAAAGCCCCTTATAGTTAACCTGCCTCTCTCATTACCAGCCTAACACACAGCACAGAACACAGAACTTGTGTCTTGTATTTATGGCCATATCACTTTTCCAGACAGCAACAGTGTAATTAATTGTTCAGATCTCAATAAACAGTCCATGTTGTGCAGTGCTCCATTACAAAGAAACTCTAAAATAAAATTCAGGGTCTTCTAACATCATCGTCAATAGCACTAATATACCTTATTTTCTTTCTGAGTATTTTCCAAATATTTCTTCATTATTACTATTCTGTAATGGCCATGTCAAGTGACATTTTACCAATGAAAGGGTGGTATTTAAACAAGATTTAAATTCATTAATTAACAATTGCGGGTCTTAATATATCATCCCAATTTTAGCCCTAATTATTTTTTATTTGAAATAAATGGTTATATTACAATTTGTAATTTACAGTACTTGCATGTAGACAACACATATTCAGGTTATGTTAATGTATGCAGGCATCTAGAAGAATATTT
>NC_142612.1:81437435-81439237 GCF_059453375.1 Lepisosteus platostomus
AGGGTTAGGGTTAGGGTTAGGGTTAGGGTTAGGGTTAGGGTTAGGGTTAGGGTTAGGGTTAGGGTTAGGGTTAGGGTTAGGGTTAGGGTTAGGGTTAGGGTTAGGGTTAGGGTTAGGGTTAGGGTTAGGGTTAGGGTTAGGGTTAGGGTTAGGGTTAGGGTTAGGGTTAGGGTTAGGGTTAGGGTTAGGGTTAGGGTTAGGGTTAGGGTTAGGGTTAGGGTTAGGGTTAGGGTTAGGGTTAGGGTTAGGGTTAGGGTTAGGGTTAGGGTTAGGGTTAGGGTTAGGGTTAGGGTTAGGGTTAGGGTTAGGGTTAGGGTTAGGGTTAGGGTTAGGGTTAGGGTTAGGGTTAGGGTTAGGGTTAGGGTTAGGGTTAGGGTTAGGGTTAGGGTTAGGGTTAGGGTTAGGGTTAGGGTTAGGGTTAGGGTTAGGGTTAGGGTTAGGGTTAGGGTTAGGGTTAGGGTTAGGGTTAGGGTTAGGGTTAGGGTTAGGGTTAGGGTTAGGGTTAGGGTTAGGGTTAGGGTTAGGGTTAGGGTTAGGGTTAGGGTTAGGGTTAGGGTTAGGGTTAGGGTTAGGGTTAGGGTTAGGGTTAGGGTTAGGGTTAGGGTTAGGGTTAGGGTTAGGGTTAGGGTTAGGGTTAGGGTTAGGGTTAGGGTTAGGGTTAGGGTTAGGGTTAGGGTTAGGGTTAGGGTTAGGGTTAGGGTTAGGGTTAGGGTTAGGGTTAGGGTTAGGGTTAGGGTTAGGGTTAGGGTTAGGGTTAGGGTTAGGGTTAGGGTTAGGGTTAGGGTTAGGGTTAGGGTTAGGGTTAGGGTTAGGGTTAGGGTTAGGGTTAGGGTTAGGGTTAGGGTTAGGGTTAGGGTTAGGGTTAGGGTTAGGGTTAGGGTTAGGGTTAGGGTTAGGGTTAGGGTTAGGGTTAGGGTTAGGGTTAGGGTTAGGGTTAGGGTTAGGGTTAGGGTTAGGGTTAGGGTTAGGGTTAGGGTTAGGGTTAGGGTTAGGGTTAGGGTTAGGGTTAGGGTTAGGGTTAGGGTTAGGGTTAGGGTTAGGGTTAGGGTTAGGGTTAGGGTTAGGGTTAGGGTTAGGGTTAGGGTTAGGGTTAGGGTTAGGGTTAGGGTTAGGGTTAGGGTTAGGGTTAGGGTTAGGGTTAGGGTTAGGGTTAGGGTTAGGGTTAGGGTTAGGGTTAGGGTTAGGGTTAGGGTTAGGGTTAGGGTTAGGGTTAGGGTTAGGGTTAGGGTTAGGGTTAGGGTTAGGGTTAGGGTTAGGGTTAGGGTTAGGGTTAGGGTTAGGGTTAGGGTTAGGGTTAGGGTTAGGGTTAGGGTTAGGGTTAGGGTTAGGGTTAGGGTTAGGGTTAGGGTTAGGGTTAGGGTTAGGGTTAGGGTTAGGGTTAGGGTTAGGTTAGGGTTAGGGTTAGGGTTAGGGTTAGGGTTAGGGTTAGGGTTAGGGTTAGGGTTAGGGTTAGGGTTAGGGTTAGGGTTAGGGTTAGGGTTAGGGTTAGGGTTAGGGTTAGGGTTAGGGTTAGGGTTAGGGTTAGGGTTAGGGTTAGGGGTTAGGGTTAGGGTTAGGGTTAGGGTTAGGGTTAGGTTAGGTTAGGGTTAGGGTTAGGGTTAGGGTTAGGGTTAGGGTTAGGGTTAGGGTTAGGGTTAGGGTTAGGGTTAGGGTTAGGGTTAGGGTTAGGGTTAGGGTTAGGGTTAGGGTTAGGGTTAGGGTTAGGGTTAGGGTTAGGGTTAGGGTTAGGGTTAGGGTTAGGGTTAGGGTTAGGGTTAGGGTTAGGGTTAGGGTTAGGGTTAGGGTTAGGGTTAGGGTAGGGT
>NC_142613.1:510000-532500 GCF_059453375.1 Lepisosteus platostomus
AGATCCAACCTGAGCTAAGAGAGAGGGGGCTTAGATAGATAGATAATACTTTATTCATCCCGTAGGGAAATTGATGAGAATTGGCTTTAGGTCGAATTGATTAAGGGGTGGGAATTGTGGCTGCGTCTTGGCCCTCTTGCATTTGCTAGTTCAAAGTTGTGCAACCCGTTTGGATGTGCTAGTCGTGCAGTCGTGCACAGAGAACGCTTTGAAAAACGTCAAAAGCAAGTCAGTCCGAGTTGGTCGGCTGTGATCTCTCGCTGATCTTACAACTTTGTGCTCCGTAAAGGAATCACAGCACGCCTGGCGAAACCCACTGCCGGCTTCCAGCGCTGAATGACACATCCTACATTAGGGGTCCATCAAACAAAGTGTTTATTGTACAAACTCATTTACCTTCAGTTGGACTGCAGCAAAGCCCAGCGTGTTTAACGGTTGTATTCTGTTACACATCACACATTTGTAAAAGGCGGCAGTAAAGATTGCGTGTTTACCTGATCTTCCTCCTTGAACTTTGACGACTCATCTTGATTTGAAAAAAAAAGCACTCAAGCAGTTTCCAACAGGGGCGGCTCTGTCGCTGCTCTTGCAAAGTTGAGCGGATCTCAGCTGCAACATCCTGCAGGTACCTCCCTCCCTGACCACACTGCGAGACAGGCTGGAGATATTGATATGCTAATTTCTCTTCAGAATCCTTCCAGGACAGATGCGAGTTCAGAGGATTCTTGTGGGAAAAAAGCCTGCAAAGATCTAGGAATTTTGCAAGGTGTCCCTCTCTGCTCCCCATCGGAATGTGAGGACGAAGGCTGGGAGAGCCCACAGCTACTGAGCTCCAGACAAGGCAGGACTGAATTTCACAAATCTGACTGGTGTTTTTGCACCAGTTTAAAAGCAGACTTGTCAATACAGGGCTCAAATAAACTGCTGAGATGTAAGTTTCCTGCATTTCAGTCTCCTGTCCACGGTCTGCAACTGAACAAGAACTTGCCCAGATGAGGGCAAACCCCTGTAAAAACAGCCTTGGAGGAGACAACCAGAGTGCAGAAATGAAATAAAAATCTCAAATCTGAGGAGGAGGTGTGGGGAAGTATATGAGTATAGAACACAACACAACTGCCCCATTTAGCCTGTGGCCATTTCTTCGGACAATAGTAAACAGCCTTCACTAGAATCAATTTGCAAACCAGTTTAGGAGTATCAGAACACTTACTGTGAGTGATAATGATCTGAACCTTGTGAGTGACATAACATTTTACAATCTGATACCATAGGATAGGTAACAATCTAAACAACAGACAATAAAAAAACACATAGAAATTCATCCTTGGAAGGTTGTGAGCCACAGATCCAACAGCTTCCAGACCCATCAAACACTGCAGGAATCATTATAATACACAGCAGCCAACTGGCCTCAAGTACAAAAGCAGGTCTCAGACTGTGGTTCAAGCACTGCTGCTTAAAATTGGTTAGTAGTGGAAAAATGTGACTCTTCGTGCTTAGACACTTCCTGCAATGACCCAAATAGTACAACCTGGTCACTGCTAATTTATTGCTGGGCAGCTTTTGTAATTCTTAAATATAAAACTCAGACATGTCACGGCAAAATCTGGAAATAACTTCACTCACTGCCCGTGCAAACATGTTTAATGATCACCAACACTCCAAATATGAGGCTCAACCTACTTAAATGGAGCTTTAGAAATATCAGGTCCAGTCTGCGGAATCAGAACGAACTCTGAAATGCCTGCCACTCTGAAACCAGGGACAAGCAACACACTTGAAACAACTGGAGATTTAGGATAAAAAATATGAGGCACTTCTTTACACCAAGAGTGCTCGCAGAGTTCCACAATTTTACAAGTCGTGTGGAGGACACAGATTCCTCTGGAACATGCAAGAAAAGGCTTCAGGATATTCTACAAACAAAGAAGATAAACACAGACTGAGAGCTGTCCTTTAATTTGCAGTCTCTATTCCGGTTGACCTGAATGGGGGTGTCTAACTTCTGTTTTAGATGAAATACAGATAGGGTGACAGTCTTCTGCTACGTGCCTTGTATGGAACTGTGTCTTGTGAACTCCTAGATCACGGCGTTTTACGTGAAAGGTTCAAATTGCACTTTATTAAGTGTGACCAGACCAATATAAACACTCCAGTACACAGAGATCCCCACACTAGTGTGCACAAAGCCAGAAAATACACCCGCACGATACTTAAAAGTGCTTCCTGACTTTTTTCATTCGGACTGGGATACAGGATTGTCTTTGGGACGGGTCAGAAATAGATGTGACACCAGCACAACAACTTAAAAAACAGAATTAATGGAGTCACACAGGTAAATCTGAGAAAATACACACCACTAACGCAGTGCTAACATTTTCTTCCAAATTCTCCTTCATTTCCATTCCATTAAGCAGGTGACTTCTTATTAAATACTGAGCAAGACAAAGTAGAAAAATAACTTGGGCAGCTGAGTGGCTTTCAGCAGCTCATGTCCAGTGACGGGCTGAGAAGCACTGCTTCCCTACTGAGCACCTGACTTGCACTGCAGTGATCAGGCGCGAGCAGGTGGAGCCCCTGGGTCCTGCTGGACATGCTGAAGGCGCCTGTGTACGAAGAGCAGTGGGGAACAGTGGAAAACAGTAACTGTCTACATCCATGCTGAGTCTTTGGTCAATCAACAGAAACAACGTGCCTGGATAAGACTGTCATACACAGGTCTTGTTCCAGGGTCGGGAAAAGGGTATTCAATTGCAGACACCCCGTTAAGAGCAACACAATCAAATGACGATTGTAACTGAAGGAGAGGGAAAATATCAAGGCGGCGGAAGCCAGAAACTGCAGGCCGTCTACAACACTGGCTCGAAAAAAGAAGTCCGACGCCTACGTTCCTCAGCTCCGATCCTCACTTTTAACTGGGAACATCAACAAGGTAGCGGTTAACGGTCACAATTCAGCTCCTCCCAAACCCAAGTGGGTGACGATGTTAAAAGTTCTATGAAACCCCCCGCATTGTGGCCCTTGAGGATGAGGGGTGAAGGGCGTAGGGAGACATGAAGAAAGGAGGGAACTGAGGGGAAAGAGGGGAGGGGCAGGTCAAAGGTCAGGAGGCAGAAGAGGAGGAAGGCGAGTAAACGGAGGACAGATTGTAGGTGGAGTTGGGGTTTGGGGGAGGAGGCTGAGGCTGTGGGGTCTGAGCTGCGGGCGAGTCAGAGCTGGCCTCGTCTCCCTCCTCCGAGTCCCACACCTCGCTCTGGAGGTAATTGGCAAAGAGGGCCTTGGCCCGCTGGAGCACCCGGTTCAGATTGTGCTTCCTGACCAGCCGGTCGAAGTGCATGGCCAGCTCATTGTAGTCCAGGTTATTCTTGATAATGTGGTCCCGGTGCTCCAGCAGGATGGATAAGCACAGGAAGAGCATGAAGGGGTTGCCCTTGCCGAACTCCTGCGGAGGGGGGAGGGAAGGTGTGGGGGCAGGCTTGTCCTCTTTGTCTGGCACTGGGGTTGATGGGGTGGCAGTCTTGGGTGATGCCGATCTGGTCCCAGGGCAAGGGGATGCCATTGGGGTCTTCCCCGTGGGGGTAGATGGGGATCCTGCCCTACCATCGGAAAAGACAGGGGAAGACACCAACGATCTCCCTGTGGCGGCCGCTGGGGAGCCGACTCTCCCACTGGCCACGCAGGGGGAGGAGCTGGGCCTCCCTGTGGGTGTGGCTGGAGAAGCTAACCTCCCGCCAGCCAGCGAGGGGGAGGAGACAGAGTGCCTGCCAGCGGGTGGGCTCGGGGATACTCTCCCGTTGGCCAGCGAGGGGGAGGAGGTGGGGGAAGAGGTCTGGCCATTGGGGGACCGTCTCCCGCCGCTGGCAGGAGTGGAGATGCTCTCGCCAGGCCTGATCAGGGGGTCACTTTCGCCAGGGTCCTCCTCGCTGTCCTCTGTAGGCTGCCGGGAGGGGAGAGAGGAGCGCCCATCCGGGAGCAGGGAGCCGGGGGAGATGGGGGGCCCTTCCTCCAGGTCGAAACTGTCCCCTTGCCGGGCGCTGTAGTACTTGAACTCCCCAAAGCTGGGCTGCTTTCCCAAGGGAGGGGCTGAGCTGCCCCCCCCTCCTGCTTGCTGCTGCTCCCCTTCCTCTGCTTGCGGCATCGAGACTGGGGTCCCCTGGTCCCCCTCCTCGTCCCCCTCCCCCCGGCCCCTGGACTCCAGCTCCTCCGGCGGCGGCCTCCCCCCGTCCCCCTCCTCCCGCTCGCCCGCCGGGCCAGCCAGCTCCTCCCGAGAGGGCCTGAGCATGTGCCTGCGCCTCTGCTCGCCTTTCCGCCGCCGCCCGGCCTCCTCCTCCTCCTCCTCCTCCTGCGGCGGCCCCAGCAGCTCCACCTCGGTCTCGGGGGGGTCGGGGGGCAGGGAGCTCCAGGTGACCTCCAGCATCCGCAGGGCGTCTTCGAAGGCGAACTCCCTCTTGAGCTCCAGCAGCAGCCAGCGGTAGCAGAAGAAGAGGTCGTCGGCGCCCCGGGACACCAGGTAGGCGTAGAACTCGGGGTCGGAGTAGCGGAGCAGCAGCTTGAGGTGCTGGAACTTGACCGATATGAGCCGGCCGTCGGGCCGGAAGTTGCCCTCCAGGCGCTTCATGATGCCGCAGAAGCAGATGAAGGCGTGGGCCTCGTTGTCCATGACGGCCAAGATGGGCGAGGCGATGTCGCTCATGCCCTGGCAGTACGACACCTGGGGAGAGGGGCAGGAGGGAGAGCACGGCACTTCAGATTGGAGCCACAAGAGGGTCCCCTGCTTCCCCCACCCAGACTTACTGCGGTCCTAATCCTCATCCTGAAACTCCACTACTGTGCAAAAAGACAATGATTTCCTTTTCAAGCTGCGATTTTAAAAAGGGAGACTGAGTGAACTGAGAAATAAAACCCTGCGTGAAGCTACCTGAAAGCAGAGCAGCTGCCCTGCAGCCCAGTACCAGCAAGGCTGGGAGGCGGGAAGCTTCCCCTGTTCTCTCACTTCTCCCCCCGAACTGCAGGGGCGCAGAAGAAAGGTTTGAGGTGAGAGAAGCCCACCAGACCCATCTCTCCCGAGCAGTTGTCCGCCTTCCATCCTCATAACCTCCAGCAACAACCTGGTCGTTATCGAAACGCGTTCCAGACGCCGGAAACGCCCGAATGATCGCTAGCAGCCTCCGAATCCATGGCACTGTGCTCCCAGCACACCCAGACCGCTTTTCCAGAAAAAGAAAATCGAAATGCAGCATAATAATGCTGCAATGAAGGTTTTGCTCAAATTTTCAAGTGGGAAGTAAGAGAAAAAGGACTCGGACCACAGAAGACACTGCTCTGCGCGTGTCCCAGGCTGGCTGGCCGGCGCCAGGGGCCCGCGGGCCTCACCTGCGGGTGGGTGATGGCGTAGGTGGTGAGCAGGTCGGCGAGGGCGGCCAGGTGGGGGCTGTCTTCGGAGCCGGCGTAGTAGGGGTGGGCCCGGTCCGTGCGCAGCACGTCCTTCAGCACGTTGCCCCGGATGAACTCCAGGTCCTCAGGGCTGGTGCGGGCGCCCCACTCCCCTTTCAGCCGGTCGTACTCCCTGGTCTTCCTCTTCATGTAGTCCATGCGCTCCTGGCCCGTCAGCCCGTCCGGGTAGACGTTGAGCAGGTAGCGCCACACCACCTGGAGGAGACGCCACACTGGTCAGGGCCCCGGTGCTCGAACCTGCAGCCGGCGACGCGCACCTCGTCCTGCAGGCCCCTTGCAGGGCACAAACCAAAACACCTCTCAGCTAAACACAATCGCAAGGTTGGAAGGAAGACGGCACCTTCTTTTTGGGAGGAGGTGCACTGGAATGGCTCTGAACAGAGGCCACTGAGGCAAACGCATGACACTGGGTTATATTCGCCAATGTCGGGAGCGACTAGCGTGAACGTCGCAGGATAGCGGTGTGTGAGGCTCCAGAGGAGAAGCAACACAAGCTGCTCGTCCGCGATCCCTGTTCTCCGCCAGGCAGCAGATCGTGTCGGCTGGGATTCCATCTCCTCTTGAAGCACCTGGGCCAACAGGACGCTACTCACTGGGCTCGGGGCCCCACATGCCACCTATCTTCCCAACTCATCCCACGGGTGTCCAACAGCTCTCCAGTCTGATGAGCAACACACCCCCAGCAGATTTTCATCAAGTACCATCACCTTCATCAAGAATTTCAGAATATTCAAGTCCATCGCAGCGGCCTAGACAACACCTGGCTCCACAGCTGAGACACCAGCCTCCAACACACCAACAGCACAACGTCACTGCCCTCTTCAGCAGGGATTAAAAGATCTTTCCTGTGACTTCCACCGAACTTGACATGAACGTCAATGACCTCATCACCTGTATAAAGTGGCTCCGACTCAGTGCTTGAGCAACAGTCTCTCAAGTGGACTGTGGTCTGTCATGAAAGATCAATTAACCAAGATACCAACAAATACATTTGATCAGCATGAAAACTCCACATTCTTTGTTCTAAAAACAATCTTCAGACTAAGTGTTTATGTAGTGTATGGCTCTAAAGTTAATACTGGATACGGAAAGGGTTTGCAAAGATCTTAGCAAGATCAAGCTCAGATGAAACTGAGATAAAAGACGGGTCGTGCACTCCTCAGCTCACTGTGCGGGTCTGCCTTTCTGAAGCGCTCACTAGCTCCCCCTGCCTGCCAGGGCCCTACCTTGCGCAGGGAGGGGTCCACACCGCCGTGGTAGATGCGCAGACGCAGCTCCTCGGGCCTGGTGAGCTGGCCGAGGTGGCTCAGGAAGCTGTGGAACTCGGAGTCGCTCAGGGGGGGCTTGAAGGGCTTCACATCTTCTCCATAGGACCAGCTCAGGGCCTGCTGCACCCGGGACAGAGTCCGGCCCACCTGGAGCACACAGAACCCTGTCAGAGGCTGCTGGGGGAATCATGCAGACACGGGCTCGTCACGCCAGCTCCACAGGTGAGTTTCCCTCCCCTAAAATCAACATCCTACTCTGACATTCCACTCCTCCGATGTAGCTGCTGACGTGGTCTAGCGCTGGAAACCCAAAGAGGGCGGCGGGCTGCACGCATGACCACAAGGGCCACCCAACACCCAGAGATGTGCAAAACTGCAAAGATACGAATCAGCAAAACTGCAGGCATTCTGTTCTGAAGCACGTTTCAAAACAAAACCATCAATGAAACAAATCTCTGGCATGAGTAAACTGGACAAGTTATTTCTGGAAAATAAAGGAAACCTTTTCTGTCTGCAAGGCCTGAAACAGGTAACCCTCCACAAGTCCAGCCGCTGCGTCTCCTGTTCCCACTGTACCCTTGTGGAAGTTCAAGGAAGGTCAACCAGCTTAGTTTTCTTCCAGCTTCAGGAAACTTTATTCACGAGTTTCCCCACGAAGCCCAGCCCACAGCTGCAACAGCACAGCTCCAGCACCGGAGAGAGAGCCAGCCTCTGAATCTGGCCGATGACACTGCAGAGTCCACAGCCGCCCGACAGCCACAGGACCGGACCACACACATGCCACTCACACGCCACACCCGCCCCACTCGCACGCCACACCCGCCCCACTCGCACGCCACACCCGCCCCACTCGCACGCCACACCCGCCCCACTCGCACGCCACACCCGCCCCTGGCTCCAGAAGACAAAACCAGACTTGTTCCCGAATCCCCGTGACCCTGACCTGGGAGATCAGGGACTGCGTGAAGGGCAGCGCGGCGGCGGCCAGGGATCGCCGCTCTCCGGGAATCAGGTCGGAGCTGATGACGTCCTTGGGGCTGATGATGTCCCAGTCCTCCAGCAGGGGGCCTGCAGAGGCAGGAAGCAAGAACTTCAGCGCCGAGGGCCGCTGGCAGAGCTTCATTAGTGTTCGGCCCCGAACAGCGTGCAGCACCGGTAATCCACTCCTCTTACACACCACTATGTGCACGAGGGCAGTTCAGGCTGTGCTACACTTATTTCAACAATTCACACTGGGTATTAACGTCTCAAAGAGACAAAGGATTATATTGTGCTTATTACATGCTCAAATCTCAGGATTTTCTAAAACCGTTCTCGTAAATTAACTGAAAAAAATCAATAAAGGTCTAAGAAGATCAACGTGCTGGTTGCGGGAGACTGGATCACAAATACAAAGAAATGACACTTTTCTATGGAGGTTTTTTTTTTAACAAAATCAAAGGCAGAAAGTGCCAAGCGAACACAAGCAGAAGACGCCTCTCACTGTCTTCGGAGGGCTTGATCTCGATTTTGAGCTGCAGGTAGGGCTTGGCAGCGCTGACGAAGGCCGCGTCCAGGTCCCAGTCCGACATGAGCGACAGGTACGCCTCCACCCCCTGCTTGTCCCGCGACAGATAGCTGATCCCAAAATTCCGTTTCCTGAACGATCGTAATGGAGAGAGCGAGCTTCAGTCACGCTGCAGGGCACTGCACACCCCAGAACAATTCAATCTGAACACGCCATAGAGACCTCAGCCCTGAAGCACAGCAACAATTTCAGCCCAATACCCAACTTAAGGCGTTTAACTCTGACTCACGTTAACGTGTTTCCTGTAAGAGAGAGTAACACCAGTGCAATAGACACTGGTGATAACGGTTTCTCTTTGCACAGTAGTTAACTGTAAAAAGATCTAATCTGTCATATGCAACAGAGTACAAGAAAGTACAGTTTTGAAGAGATTAGCTTTAGTTTCTACCAATACTTAATTAACCAACATTTAACATTTATAAACATATCTATAATGATTAATTATTTAAACTACCAAAAATGTATTAACTTAAAAAATCTGACACAATCGGTGTCCCTGGAGCTCACTGTTCCAGAGTGGGTTTCAGCTCCGGGTGTTGTGCTGTGCGGGACAGGGCAGGCGGAGCTGTCCGCACTGCTGGAGCAGCCTCATTTCCATCTGGGAGCTTGTTCTCCCAGACGGGCTGGAATCTCCGGGACCTACAGCTCACTGAAGACGGAGCTCACTAGGGAGCGCAGGCAAACTCTGCTCTTCTGCACGTCACTGCCAGCCCAGTGACTCAATCAGAACCAGCACTGAACCAGGGGACGCAAGTACATTCGCATCCGAGAATACTCCACACAAAGGGATGTGAGGAGCAGGAAAAACGATAATTATTTCTTCCGAGATACGCCTGGATCAGGTCATATTTAAACTTCCAAAAAACAGACGGGGCAGAGGAGCCAAATGCCTTCCTCTTATCTGCAAACTGTCTTTTGTTCTGAGATCCGCTGGGTTCCCCAACACCTCATACACACAGACCCTCTCCCTGCCCCCTCGCCCCGAGCGCCCCCTGCTGACCCGTTGAGCTCAAAGGCCCGGATGAGGATGTGCTGCAGCACTTCCAGGGAGGTGATCTGGGGGTCCACAGCGAAGGAGCGGTACTCCGCAGGCAGGACACCCTCACACTTCTGCCAGGGAGAGAGAGACACAGTCAGGGGGGCTCCGGCCGAGTGAGAGAGCGAAACAAGCACAGTTCACGTGCGCCGTCTTGCAAGAGAGGTACTCGGTCAAAACGGTCTGCAATGTAGAAATGGTGTTACTCAACCCAGCTAAGTATACCCATTTAGGAAAGCATGAAACATGCAAATACATTTTCATACCACTGAACAGCTGCACAATGGAACAGTGGTGAGCACTGCTGCCTCACAGCGCTGAGGCCCGGATCCAATTTCAGATCTGGGGTACAACCTGTGTGGAGTTAGTATGTTCTCCTCAAGTTTGTGTGGGTTGTTTCCCCACAGTCCAAATACATGCAAGTGGTAAATTGGCTTCTGAGAACACCAGTCCTGGTGCGAGTGTGTGTGTCTCTGTGCGTCAGCGCTGTGAGGGACTGGTGTCCTGACTTGCGCCCATTTGCCAGGATACACTCCTGCCCCCCCCCCCCCCCCACGCCCCTGAATTGGATACAGAGGTTAGAAAATGTCTGGATAAACAGCTGTAAGGAGAGACAAGAGGACATAGAGGGAGAGAAGGCAGCGCAGCTCAGACAAGCCAGAGCCAGCAAGGTCTGCTCTAGCCCTACACGACTGGCCTTTGGCAAAGAGACAAACCTGCAGGCGAACTCCTGTCAGGATGTCCTGGGTTTGTCTCCCTGCGGGTCACCGCTGATTAAAACCACAACTCAAAGCACAGCTGACTCTCATTTAGCACCGTATATTCTCTTCTGCCAAGGCAACACCTGTCCTAGGATGTACCACGTGCAGCGACACAAAGACAAGGGGGCCCTGTTGACACCTGACCCCGGTCCGGCTCCCCGCTGCGCCGGGTCAGGTCCAGTCTCCCGGACACAAGAGCAGCTCTGCTCGTCTGCACGGCCGCAGAAGGAAAGCGTTGAGCTCTTACTTCCAGGGGCAGTTTGCTCAGGAGTACCCGGGGCCGAATTCAACCGCACAGCTGCCCGTTCGTCCAGACCCGCGGAGGGCCAGCCGGGCAGCTGGCGACCCCCACCGCCGGGCACAGCCCAGGACTGCGGGCTGCGTCGTCTTTCGCCCTCCGTGTCCAGGACAAGCGCGCCCTGCCTCGTTTTTATGTGGCCGCTGGTACAAAACGACAAAATGGCAGCTTATTCACTTAAAACGGTCCTCTTTTTTTTCCCCCTGACTTGCCTTACCTGACGCGCACTCCAGACATAACCGTATAACCGGCTGACCGGAGACCGCGGCTGTCGCCTCTGTCAAAGGGGGTCACAACAACAGCCCAGAGCCAACACGCCACAGCCGGCCGGGCTGGACAGCAGCAGCTCTCGGGGTGCTGCGGGGGGCGCCTGCCCCGGGCTCACTGCGAGTTATTGTCGGGGCGACTCTCACCTTTACCCGGACTCGCACGACCCCCCTCTCCTCCTCGCCCGCCATGGCGCCCAGCGGCCGCGCTCACCGCCGCGACGATGCTGATCTCGATTCGCTCTTTAACCTGCCGGCTCCTTAATTCCGTGGGTTTTTTTTTCTCCTTCTTTTGAAAACAGAAACCTCACTGTGTCATGTTGGCCCACAGCTGTTTGCGTCGGGCCGCCTCCTCCTCGCTCTCCAGGATGTGACGTCACTGGCATTACATCATTCAGGAACCGCGGCGCGCGCGCGGGCCGAGGGTTTAAAGGGACGGAGCTCCCGACGCAAACACGTGGACTGAGACTCCAGTCCTTGTCAGCCCGCATGACAGCCCTGTAGTCACACACCTGAACCAGCTGCCCCTGAGTCTACAGAATTGCTGTTACCTCTATACTACACCTGTCTCAGAACTGACTTTCTAAAAGAATCACAGTCATTACCATACCGACACTTTCAATCACAGAAATACTGACCCAGACCTTTGGAAGTTTAAGCAAAGCTTAAAGCTGTCTTTAGAGTAGAAAGGATCGATGTTTATTTTTCTGACAAGAATATGCAGAAGCAGAGACAGGGGAAATGAGACTCAGACTCTGTCCGGGACAGGAGCGGCTCCCAATGGTCTTCTGGGAAAGACCCAGAAACACAGACACCTGGACATCAGCTCAGAGGAGCTCCTGCGGTTTCTCCTTCAGACTGCTCTGGTGTGCAGTTAGAAACAGAAAGACTGAACACCGCTTTATTGTTGAAATAACTGATCCGACATCGAAGGGTATATTTTATCAATTGTAAATATGAAACATTGCATCTAAACCGGCATCAGAAGCCAATTTGCTGGCATGTTGGGCTGCGGGGGAGATCTGGTTCACCGATGGCGCAGAACGCGCGTTGATCTTTCCGAAGGGCTCTGTGCGCGTTTGTGTACAGACTGCCGCTGCTGTGCCTGTCCGGCGGTTCGGGTGGTCGGGTCCAGCAGCCCCGCCATGACGAGCACAAACACAGCTTCCTGTCCCAGTCCCAGGCCCAGTGCCTCATCACGCCAGCCTCACGCCCAGCAGCTGGTTCAGGAAGATCCCCACCAGCCTGTGACCCCAAGCCCAACCTCACTGCAGCAGGGCACAGCGCTGCAACACCTGAACACGTTAACACAAACTGCACACTTACAAACTCTCCATGAACGCGTCCTTCCGTGACTCTAATTCAACCCACTAATAATAAAGAAAATTACTCAAGTCTTAGCTCCAATCGACATCTTTATTACACACAAGGTTAACTGCACTACCACAGTTATAAAAGTATACCAGTAATGGCACCTTATACAGGACTGTATCTCTGGGTGTTTGTAGTGCTCCATGCAGAAAGACAGACACTTTCTAATTACTTTCAACGTCTTTGTAAGCAGTGTGGCATATTTCAGTGTTGGACTGGATCAGAAGAGTCTCTCCGTCAGCAGTGCCCAGCAGTGGGGGCTCAGCAGGATGCAGTCCTGTCCCACACTTCTCTAGAGCCACTCACTGGAGCACACAGGACTGTTTAACACCTCCACTGTAAGCGGCCTTGTAGACTGAGAGACTCATTACATATGACACAAACAATGCAAACAGCGCTGCTCGTGCTAAACAGGACACATTAATGCAGTACTCGCTGAAGTAGCTCAAGCAGGGAGCTGCGTCAGCATGCATAGTCTGCAAAGGAACAAGTAAACACTTATTCCATGGAGGTGTGTGCGACACCTGAAGAAGGCTCCACAGCTGAAACGTTGCGTTTCTTTTCTTCTCTTTTCAACATGGAAAAACCCTTTACTTGTTCTTTTGTGGTATTTGCTGTTTGCAATCTGTGTAATCTGTACAGGAGCTCAACGCTAAGCCAACGGCGATGCTCCAGCCTCTGTGTGACGGGCTGCCGCCTGCCTGCACCCGTCTCCTCTAGGTGAACATCTTGCTGAGCGCGCGGCCCAGCTGGCAGCTGATCGCCTTCTCTCTGGCCTCGATGTCTCTCAGAGCCCTCAGGGCCGACGCCGAGCCGGGCTGCAGCTCTAGAACCCTTGTGAGTCCGGTCCTGGCCGCATCCAGCTCCCCCAGCTCGGAGCAAGCCAGCCCCAGGCGGAACCAGGCCTTGGTGCTGGCCGGATCCAGCTCCGTGGCCTGAGCAGCGCTGACCCTGGCCTTGTGAGGCTGGCCGAGCTTGAGTTGGCACAGGGACATGTTGGCGTGAAGCTCGGACCTGACCCTCCGGTACTCCCCCTCCGAGACGCTCTGGCCCTCGGTGGCTTTGTCCTCGTCCCCCCGATCGTCCGGGCTCAAGCCCAGCGCACCGCTGGCTCCCGCCCCCCCCCTGCTCAGGGTGGCCAGCAGCCGCAGCGCCCTGCCGTAGCAGTCGGCGGCCCCCCACACGTCCCCCGCCCGGAACCTCTCGCCGCCCCTCTGCTTGTGAGCCCTGATCCAGGCCCACTTCTCCGGCAGGCTCATCTCCCAGGACTCCCGGCCGGGGCTGAAGGACTGCAGCTCCACTCGGAGGCGCTGGCAGGGGGGAGGAGGCGCCCCGTCCCGCCACCCAGGCTGCGCCCCCTGACCTCCGCCCCGCTGCGCCACTCGCCCCTCGGGTCCCGTGTTGCTGTCCAGGGCTGTCACCAGCAGCTGTGGTTTCAGAGGAAGAGTGTGGACACAAGGTTAACAACGATCGGCTGCGCTGTGAAGAATTAGAGTTTGATTATTTACCGTTTGAAAGCAGGTAAATTAAAAGCTAATTGTGACTCTGACTAGTCAGCATTCTGTCTAAAGGAATGAAAGAAGCTCATCCACTCAGAACAGGACACAGATCCCCGAGTTTTCTTAGTCCCAGTCAAACACACAAGTGCTTCCGTTTGAAAGTGGAATCCCAGTGCACAGCACGACCGGAACAGCCTACAACTACAGTAGAAAGCAGGGATACCAGTGAACAGACTACCCTCCTCTTTAACACCCAGATAATCTGTCTGTGCACCTTTTAACACATTCATCCTCAATGTCAGACATTATTCTAAATATCAGAGGTCCGGTTATCACTGTGCACTCGTGTGTTACCATGACTTACAAACACCTCGATCTGTCTTTCCATGACAAATGTTTTTCATATTCAAAGGAGCAAATAATTCCTACCAGGTTAATGTACACTGCTAGAACAAGCACACACCCATGGGGAATGAACTATAAAAACAATGCAATTTAAATACAAATGTTTCCTTATTTCAAATAACAGAGACACACCTGGAAAATACAAACTTGCAATCCTCTCTTTGTCAATAGAAGGACCAGACTGTGCACATCACACACCCCTCAAGCTAGAGACCCTGCAGTCAGTCCTGCTGGGGACGGACTCCTCCAGCTAGAGACCCTGCAGTCAGTCCTGCTGGGGACGGACTCCTCCAGCTAGAGACCCTGCAGTCAGTCCTGCTGGGGACGGACTCCTCCAGCTAGAGACCCTGCAGTCAGTCCTGCTGGGGACGGACTCCTCCAGCTAGAGACCCTGCAGTCAGTCCTGCTGGGGACGGACTCCTCCAGCTAGAGACCCTGCAGTCAGTCCTGCTGGGGACGGACTCCTCCAGCTAGAGACCCTGCAGTCAGTCCTGCTGGGGACAGACTCCTCACCTCACACACCCCTCCAGCCCTCATGCTCTCCAGACAGCCCTCGATGACGTCGCACTGTCCCTCTCCCAGCCGCAGCTCGACCCACTCGCTGAGGGGAACCTGCAGGACAGAGGAGGGGCTCCCGTCCAGCCCCGCAGTGTGGGTGTCCTCCTGACGCTCCTGGGCGTCCACACCAGTCGGCCTGTCGGCCTGCGCCCCCGGATCATCCGCTGCCAGGGACTGGACCCTGACTCGGCACACCGAGCCCAGCTTGGGGGTCTCAACGCCCGATCCCCTCTCCAGAGTCCTCCTGCTCACCGCCCTCCACCCGCTGGGGGTGACCGAGACCCACGAACTGGCAGCTCCTCTCCCCTGCATCCTCAGGGCGACCCGCGGCAGCGGCCCGGGAAACAGAGGGATCAAGCGCAGCACACTAAGAGCCTGGCCGGGGTACCCGCACACCGGAGCCGGCCCAGCCCAGACGAGACCTGCACGGCTGCAGTCCACACAGGTGAATGTGAGGCTGTTCGCCTCGTCGCTGGGAGCCCGTTAGTAACTGATCGCTGCTGCTACTAAGCTAAGCGCCAGCTCATTGAGGGCAAGTAATTCAGCAACGGTGTCTTCAGCATTGATCACAAGAAGGGATAGATCGGGAAAAACAACTGACTGCATTTTTTATACTCTACAGAACACAGAACAGAACACCAATTAGAACTTTTTCTCTGTTTTGTGCTCATCATTTTATCTCTGATACTAAAACTCACTCAAATGTGCACAAGCGGCTAGGAATATAGCCTAATTAAATCCTCCCTTTTAACAATAACCATTCTGCATTTTGAATGAAATGAATTTAACTCCAATCTTCACCTGCCGCCGTCTCCCTGCAGCACCGTGCAATTTCCCTGTCGCCGCACTTCCGGTGACGTCGACACGGACAACAGGAACTCAGCTGTCGTGGCTCCTAGCAACGGCAACCGGCGTCACCGCACTGACATCTAGCGGCCAGACTCGGAAAGACAGAAACACAGGACCGAGCGACCTTGCTGAGCGAATAATGTCGTGTCGTGTCATTTCCCAACCCGCTTTGTATCGTACGGGATCCCTACCCGTCAAGCAACGAGCGCACGGCAGGGTAGACCCTGGACGGGGCGCCAGGCCATCGCAGGGCCAGTGCAAGCCAAGAATACATGGGGACAGTGTGAGGCCGTAGTAAAGGCCGAGTAATGAGCACTGAGAGTCAAGGCCTCGGTTTAACATCTCACCCGAAAGACAGCTGAGAGATTAATATAAACTACAATGAGAAATAATAATAGCCTGTCCTGAAAATTGTAGGTTGCAGGTGTCTCACATTTTTCCATTGTCATTACTGGTGAACAGAACGCTAGCTAGCTGGTTACACTGGGACCAGTTATCAGCTCTCCCCTTTACTTACACCATTAACATTTAAACAGGACATTCGGTGTAATAGAATATCAAAATCCACCGCTAAAAATCCTAATGAAACTGGGCCTATTTAAAGACCTCTATTCGCCCTGTTTCATAGAAATATTTCAGTTGTTTAAGATACCATCCATATAGTTCAATCAATCCCTGTTTTAAAGAAATTTGTTTATGAAAAAAGTTTAATTGTGGTAGTGATGTATACAGGGTTAAATGAGATAGTAGATGTCCTCAAACAAGATTTTAAGTGGCGGCTTGTTTTACCTAACGTAGTCACTGCTGTCATGTATGTTAACCCTTCCCACAGGCCTTCAGAGCAGCTGCAGTCAGAGGGCAGGCCCCTCTGTACCCAGAATCCCCAGTGCCCCGGACACTTTCTCAAGAAACACACTAAAGGCCAGTGTAATACAGCAAGAAACGGACACATTTTGAAAAAATCAATAGATTTTATTGTCCTCCACAGACTGCAAAATTAAAACAGGCACATTGCCCTGAAGATGACAAACCAGCACAGACAGACACCACCAGAGAGGACAGCACTGCGTCTCCCTGTGCCGGGAGATGACGGTTTGTGCACACAGGTTATTTCCCATTTCATTCACCTTATTCTTCAGCTGTGACATCTCCTTTAGCCAAGGGCTCAGAGCACAGATTGCTGACTCTCATGGGGATTTCTGCCAACTCATCATTTAACAAAGCAGCTTCTGGGGAACGTGGTGGCAGGCAGGAAGTCCAGAAGGGGAGGAAATACAGTGTCGCACAGTCTTGTTCACTCACTGGGGAATCAGGTCACAGGCGCTCACATCTCAAGGCTAAACATCTGGAAAGACCTTCAGATAACAGCACACCGTGTTTTCTGCATCATCTGAAATATACAGTAGTCTCACATGACACAATATAAAGAGAGACAATCGACCCCCCTTTCAGACGCTCAGAAATCATTGTTTTGTGACGGAATGGTTAACTTTCAGCCCTGAGCTACTCCCTCAGTGTTTACTGGTATCTTCTATCAGAGACAACCTGTTCATCTGGATTAGTTATATGACCAGCTGTCTCCGCAGGGGGACAGGGAACGGAGTCCAGCCCCGGCGCGACAGCGCTGTGCTGCGTCACCGCGGCCCCTCCACTACTCTCTCTTGGGCCGTCCGCGGGCTCCCCCGGCCCGGTCCGACAGGGCCTGAGCCACACTGAGGTGCCGCCAGGCGTCCAGGATGAGCAGGCAGGGAATGACGATCCACAGCGCGTTCATGGAGACGAAGTAGAACCAGAAATACAGGGGGTGTCCCAGCTGGCTGTGAGAGAAGCCGTCGCGGTACTCCGTGTAGAAATACAGCACGTCGCCGTACAGCTGACCTGCAGCACAGGGGTCGAGCAAAAACCGTTTCAGATGTTGCTGGCATGCTGATGAATTCCTGTTCTCAATTTACATCCCAGAGCATGACAGCGTTTTAAATACAAAATGCTGTTTAAATTACGTTATTATCACTACAAATCTTTACAAGTTAAGGATCCATGGGTTTGATGATAGTTCCTTGGGACTTTTCCCTTATTAAAAATAAATCTTTGGACGTGATCTACGTTCTTACTACTAAATGCACACTTGAGAAGCAGAGAGAGGAGGCTGGGGGACAGGAGCAGAGAGAGGAGGCTGGGCGACAGGAGCAGAGAGAGGAGGCCGTGGCTCAAGCTGCAGATCCCAGTCTTACCCAGAGAGACGATGAGCTGCAGTACGAAGCGATACGGCTGGCTGGAGACGAAGGCCAGGACTGTCCAGACGCTGAGCGGACCCCAGGCCCAGGCCGTGATCGTCTCCATGCACACCGTGAAGTTATCGGCTCTGCGGGACACGGGGAGACACAGGGAGGCAGCTGTCAAGGAGGGCCCTTAACACTGGGAAAGACACAGGCTGCCAAAGCACTGGTGCCTTCTGACTGAAACAGATATCCAAAATCTTCAACTGGGATAAAGAGGTCTGTTCGAAGCACAACAGGGGTGTGAAGACTAACACCACAACGCTTTCGGTCACTGGGTCATGTGTGGGATCCCAGAATTACTAAAAAATCCCAGGAGGGACATTCTGCTCTGCAGTTTCTTCTGAAGACACCTGCACAGACAAGGGGAATGAATCTATAGGTCTCCCTTCTGATGCAGCAGCACCAGCTCATGCTCAGATTGCCTATAGAGAGCAGGGTCCCGTCGGGAGAGCTGTCCCGGTGCAGGGGGACTGTCCAGAACCAAGCTTGGACCTACGTACAGCTGTTGTTTCGAACCAAAACGAGACTGGAGGGCTACTGTCAGCAGAGCCCGACATGACCACGACACACGAACACCGGGGCCAGAAATTCACACCAAGTAAAACATATAACTTACATGATGTATCTGCTGTCTCCTTTAGAATATTCTTTCCCTGAAACACATCAGAAGAGAAGAGGAATGAGCGGGCGAGAGCTGCAGTCAGAGTGTGGTGGATCATGAGAGGCCCGGCAGGGCTGCACTCACACAGCTGGGACAGGAAGGACTGGTCCGAGGGCAGGCTGCGGTAGTTCAGGCTGAACCAGCCCTCGATGATGCCGTGAACAAAGCCGCACACCGCGAACCAGCACAGCGCCAGCCTGCGCCCGCCGCTCAGTCCCCCGGCCCGGCCCGTCGCCCACCAGGTGCCCACCAGCAGCACCCCCGACACCGAGAACAGGAACGCCAGGATCTCGGCCACCGAGCGGTCGTTGGGCGTGTATCCCGGAACGGACAGGTCCCGCGGCCAATATGGGTGCTCCGGCCCCGCCTTCTCCATGACCTGTGGACATGGGACAGGGGGAGAGGGGGAGAGGGGGAGATCCTCAGTGCAAAGCACACCCAGCTCTGCTGCTTCTGCTGGAGCCCCGTGTTCCTGCAACAAGCCAGTCATCCTCCCCAGCAGCCCTGCCAGATGACTCCGCGTCTTCCAGTACGAGCTCCTGATTGCATGATCCACTCAGCCAAGGGTCCGGGAGAGACAGGGAGAGCTGAGCCGGACCGAGTCCCAGCAGACACTGGGGCCCGGAGAACCGGTGTCGCAGCAGCCTGGCACAGCATCACCGGCACTGGGGTGTTCCCATGGGACTAACCGTGGGATCAAGGACACTGTCCAGTAGTTAGCGAATGGTAGCCTAATCCTGGTTGTCTGGTAACCAGTGTGCTCCTGCGCACTACTCCAGCCCAATCTGGAACTGTGACAGACTGAGGAACTTTGTCCCTGTGCAGCCACAGGGAATCAGCCCACTCTAGGGTCGCCTCTGGACATACGACATGAGCTTCACCGCCTTGTCTTTATGGTCCAGTTCGTGGATGAAACAGGCCTTCTCCCGAGAGATCATTACATGAGCCTAAAGCACCTCGTTTAAAGAGCCATTCTGCAGATCCGCCAAAACTCGTTCACTTCACCTCCATCCGTTAGCTGTTATCAACCTGCTACTCATATTCATTCTTAAGAAAAATATCCCAAATGCTATCCTAGCTCTGTCTATGCGTTCACCTACCTCGTATTCGTGTGTCTCTGTCCAGTCAGCCGCAGTGGAGAAACCGATTCTGTTTAACCACCAACATATCTGGCTCAGTGTGTATCTTCGCTACTGTACTTGATAAACATAACGAGTCCTTTCCCTTCTGCTGTTTGAGCAATAAGTGACGTTATGACTAGCACAATGTGAACTCACCGTATGATGACCGCAGTTTAATGACCGAATGTCTCTTCTTCTCTCTCGGCAATGTAAACAGAAATGTATAAACTGTCTCAACCGCCTCTCTCCTAGCCCTGCGCTTACCGCACTAAATTAATTTCTCTCGGCACACTGGGGGAACGCCTCCTCACGCCGAGGCCCCGAGTATGTTGTCCAATCAGACAGGAACTTTGTGGACTGACAATTATTTGGACCAATTATGTGCTGCAAGAAGGTTGTTCGAGCTGGAATTAGCCAGTCAGAGCGAAGAGGCAGCCGCTCTTCCTCTTTACCTTGGCACGCCTCCGGATGGGCGGGTCCTTCCAGAGGTTTGCCCAACCAGAGTGCAGAACAGGCGGTGAGAGTGGCACGAGAGGACCGTCCGATCATGCGGATTGGTTGGACGGCTCGGAACATGCCTGGTCGTCATGGCAGCGCACTTGGGCGCTGAGCTAGCTGTGCTGGATTGTGTGTGCAGAGGTCGCGTCCCGTGAAAGCGGTAATAAAAATATCCAGGTTTCAAAATGGGACATTGGATTTTCCTTGAAGGTGTTCAGTGCATAGGATACAATGGTCTGGATAGAGGTACACTTTGAAAACCGAGAACAGGAGGTGCTTGTTTTCGCGGAGGGATGTGGTTGTTGGTTACAGCCCTGTCTCTGACCATTAACTACCTCACGGGCGTGATGAGGCCGAGAAGTCTCCCCTCAGAGTTTATACGTGCTCTTATGTCTAATACTCTATGCATCAGTCCATCTTTGTGTGAGAAAGCGCTGATTTCCTAGTTTTGCTAGTAATAGGCATGGTAGCAGCCATATCACCCTGCAACTCACAACTGGCAACCCACTGAAGCTAAGCAGGTGTGAGCCTGGTCAGTACCTGGATGGGAGACCTCCTGGGAAAAACTAAGGCTGCTGCTGGAAGAGGTGTTAGTGGGGCCAGTCGGGGGTGCTCACCCTGCGGTCCATGTGGGTCCTAATGCCCCAGTATAGTGACGGGGACACTATACTGTAAACAGGCGCCGTCCTTCGGATGAGACGTAAAACCGAGGTCCTGACTCTCTGTGGTCATTAAAAATCCCAGGGCGCTTCTCGAAAAGAGTAGGGGTGTAACCCTGGTGTCCTGGCCAAATTTCCAATTGGCCCTTACCAATCATGGCCTCCTAATAACCCCCCTCTCTGAACTGGCTTCATCACTCTGCTCTCCTCCCCACTGATAGCTGATGTGTGGTGAGCGTTCTGGCGCACTATGGCTGCTGTCGCATCATCCAGGTGGGGCTGCACATTGGTGGTGGTGGAGGGGAGCCCATTACCTGTAAAGCGCTTTGAGTGGAGTGTCCAGAAAAGTGCTATATAAGTGTAAGCAATTATTATTATTAGCATCAGCGCTGATTGATAATCTACCCCTCTCCATCACCACCAGTAATATTCATATAGCTGGAGTAGGTGACAGATACAGAGCACATCCCTACTGGCAGGACTGTGTCAGGCACTGATGCTCTTGCCCTTCCGGGTGCGACCTCACGGTGAGGCAGCAGTATGGGGGCTGAACGAGCTGCAGGAGTTCAGAGTAATTACAGACATGCAGAACAGCCACTGAAGGGCGGGGCTCTAGGGGGCTAGCTGGTAGTGTGAGCGAGAGTCAGAGCAGGGACTGGCGCACAGGATTCCCCCAGGGGTGAGTAAACAGGGGCGCGTGAGTCCCCAACACAACCAGGGCCTCTGAACGCGGCTCAGCAGCAGGACGGTTTCGGACCCGAAGCTGAAAGGCCTGTAAATAAGAACTCTGAGGAGCTGGTTTACTGGGGGGTTGTGATAGAAAACGCTCTTGAGTTTCCACGGCGCCGGGGGTGTTGAACGGGTTCTGGATTCTGTCCGGATCGGAGATCACCTCCACCCCGTGAGTTGACCCGATTCAACACTCCCCTGGAACCCGGAACCAAGTGCCCGCGAGAGTGAGCGGATCTGTGCTGGAAGTATGGGATGCCTGCTGTGGGGATCAGACAGTTTTGAGGCTGTGTATAACCCACGGTCGTCTGTCACGGTCAAGGCACAATCTGATTTCTGATGTAGCCGGGTGGTTTGGAACTATAAATTCTGTAGTAAATAGCGTACAATAAATAGCGTACAAACAAAAATGTCTCTCTCATCATGGATCATTAAGAATAGCAAGCAGAGGGATATATCATAATACACTTATTATTCAAGTATAATCACGTTATTGATATGACATACAGTACACAGCTCCACTGTGATCGTAGGAACAGCGCGCCGTAGGACAACAGCCTGATGAAGATGCTTAGGAGTGCTTGGGCCACCACATGCATTACAGATCAACACCACAAGAGGTCAGGATTTACTCACTGTTAAAGTGGGTTGACTCAGAGATGAAGATCAACCGCATGGAAACAAGCGCCCCTCTTCTCAGACGTTTGGTAAGCGTTCGAGTGGTCTTAATGCGGCTCCTTAGTACACGGTGAGGGTGCTTTGGAAAGCAGAAGGCAAAAGGGACACCTTCCCATACCGGGAGTCGAACCCGGGCCGCCTGGGTGAAAACCAGGAATCCTAACCGCTAGACCATATGGGAACGCGGAGGAACGCTGTCCCGTGCTCAAGGCAAGCAAACTGCTTGGTGGAGAAAACGCATCAGAGAGTCGGCACTCAGAGTGTCGAAGGGCCGATGTACACTAGGTATACTCAGGGGCTGGGCCGTGTGTGTCTCGCTAGCTCGCCGTGATCGTATAGTGGTCAGTACTTTGCGTTGTGGCCGCAACAACCCCGGTTCGAGTCCGGGTCACGGCAGAATAGGGGCGTCTGCTTTTACTAGCTTCACGAGTGAAGACAAAAAAAAAAGCCAATCGTTGATGAACTCCAGAGCCCACTCCGACCTCTTCTCTGTTTTCTTCAACGACTTACTCGAGATGTTCTACACAGTCGGCCATGCAGGAC